>NW_006400261.1:234304-237688 GCF_000299155.1 Elephantulus edwardii
ATAATCCTGTCACTCACGATGTTGTACTTCAAGATGGATCTAGAAATTACTTTTTTTACTATAAAGGCAACCCCATTTTTCCTTGTCTACCATCAGGTATAGAAGTAGAAAATGGACTCAAGGCCTTGCCCGTGGGCCTCGGGAAAACCAGAATGCCGGCTGCTGTCACTGAGCCTGGGCTCTTCCCAGCTGACCTCAGAGCCCAGCACAGGACAAATTTAAAAAATTTAAATCTTCAATTTATTTCTTTATTTGTGTGTGTGAAAGAGAATAAGCACAGGAAAGCATATTCCCAGTCAACAATTTCTGCTTGTACATTTCATTGACAGAGGTTATATTTTCATATTGTTTCATCATTTTCACTGTATCTACTCTAATTCTCACCATGAAGTTAGATTCAGTGCTTCTCAAACCTCTCATCTATGCTTTAGAGTTATTACTGTCAATTTTCTTTCATATAGATAGATCTTTAAAAGAGGGCTATGTTAAAGGTAAACATTCTTTACTGATTGAACTAAATTTTTATGTTTTTAATGATGATGTCAGGGGAAGTTATGGTTCCATTTAAAGGTTATCTAAGAGCATTGGATTTAGGGGTTACTCTAATTTTACTGGGTCAAATAAGTCTAGATTTGGTAAGAATTTTTAATGGTTTCATATTTCCCCCTTTTGATCATAATACAATCAAAGATTAGATTGATCAAAGTGAGCACATTTTAACATGTAATCAATCAGCAGACTTTTATAGATCTCTGTATGACTGATATTGGTAACATGAACACATTTTAACATGTAATCAGCAAGCTTTTCTAGATCTCTGTATGGCTGACATTGATAACATGAGCACATTTTAATGTGTAGTCTGCAGGCTTGTATAAATCTCTGTATGACTAACATGGGTAACACTGTTGGGGTTCCCGATTTCAGGGACCTACACCTGAGAAGAGGCATTGGTTCTTCATTTTCTGTGAAACCTGAGGGCTCATCAAGGATGAGAAAGGAATGTCTGACCTTTTCTGAAAGACTTTCACTGGACATGAATCCTTATTTATCATCTGGGTGTTGAGAGGGTGGGCTTGAGCCTTGCCTGTTTCCTCGTTCTCAGTAGAGAAGCCTCTTGAGCTGGACACTGTTTCCTGGGGCTAATGTAAACATGTCTGCAGACACTCCAGAATAAATGCCCCTTCCTTCCCTAGGCTCACCAAAAATGAACTCAACGATGAAGTTGCAGAGAGCATGGCAGAAATGCTGAAAGTCAACCAGACGTTGAAACATTTATGGTAATTTCAGACTATTACTATTTTAAAAATAAAATTCATACACCATAAAATACATCTTTTTAAAAATTTTGTTATTTTTTGTGCATGTATCGTCAAATCAGATTTGACTGGTACAGGAGGAAATGGTCCCTCCTTCTCCGGCAGAGCATCTGGTGAATTTGAACCGTGTACCTTTGGGATTGCAGTACAGCTTCTTGCCACTAGGCCACCAAAGCTCCCCTCAAATACATCCTTTTAAAGCATATGCTATTCAGTGTTTTGAAGGTTTTAAAGTAAATTCATAATGATATGCTATATTATCATCACTATCTAATTGTCCAAAATATTCTCATCAGCCCAACAAGAAACCTCATACCCATGATCAGTCTCTCATCTACCCTCTCCTGTGCCCCTTCCCCATCAGCCACTTGTCTACTTTCTTTCTGTCTCTATGGCTTTGCCTGTTCTGGACACTTCATGTAATTTCATGTGTACAGTATACAATATAGCTTTTTGTGTCTGACTCCTTCATTTAAACTAATCGTTTCACAGTTCATACACGCTATAGAGAACTTAATTTCTTTTTCTTTCTTATTTTTTATTATTATTGTGGTGAAATTTAAGTAACAAAAATGTCCATTGTAGCCATTTTCACATACAGAGTTCAATGATAGTAATTACATTCATCATGCTGTACAACCTTCACCAATGTCTGTTTCCAAATATCGGTCACAGACAGAAACTCAGTAACGCTTAGCAACAACTCCTCTTTTCCACTCTCCTTACCTCCTGGCAGCTGCCATTACACTTTGATCTTTATTAATCTGTTCTAGATGTTTCATGTAAATATTATTGTTGTTGTTATGTGCTGCCAATTTGTCTGTGACCCTACATACAGCAGCTCTGAACCCTGCCCCAGCCTGAGCCCGACACACCAATCCCTATTGCCCCAGTCACTGTATCAATCCATCTCATCCAAGGTCTTCCTCTCCTGCCCCTTCTCCCTTCTAAGCATGATGTCCTTCTCCAAAGACTGATCTCTTCTGGCCATATGCTCAAAGTGTATGAGATAGAGCTTCAAAATCGTAGCCTCCAAGGAGAGGATTGGTTTCACCCTCTCCAAGACAGACCTATTTGTTTTCTTAGCCATCCATGGTATGTTCAAGACTCTTCTCCAACATCACAATTCAAATGCATCAATTTTTCTCTTGTCATCATTAATGATTGTCCAGCTCGCTGATGAACAGCAAGTAATTGCAAAGACCATGGCCTAGATTAGGTGCACCTTAGTCTCTAGACTGATGCTTTTCAGCACTCTGGAGAGGTCCCTGACAGCAGATTTTCCCAGTGCAATTTATTTTTCGATTTCTTGACTGCTGGTGTTCAGAGTATTGATTGTGGAGTCGAGCAAGATGTAATTGTTAACAACCTCTATCTCTTCTCCATCTATCATGGTGCTGCCAGTTGGCCCAGTGATGACAATCTTTGTTTACTTGATGTTAAGCTTAAATCTATATTGAAGATTACAGTCCTTGACCTTCTGCAGCAAGCACTTCAGGTTTTCTTCATTTTCAGCAAGGAAGGTTGTGTTATCTGTATAATGTAGGTTGTTGATGAGTCTGCCTCCAATCCTGATGCCACATTCCTCCTCAAAAAGCCCTGCTTCCCAAATGATCTGTTCTGTATATAGATTGAAAAGGTATCTTTCATGTAAATAAGATCATGTAATATTTTCCTTTTGTATTTTATGTACATAAAAATATTCACAAAGTTCATTCTTGTGTGGCATGTGTCAGTAATTAATTTCTATTTATTGTTATTTGTGCCACTGAAGTGACCACAAGTCATACTAACCCTGCCCTGTCCTGTGCCATTCTCTTCATCTATGACACATTTGAGCCCATGGTTAAGGTCACTGTGTCTGTCCATCTTACTGAGGCTCTTCTTGTCATATGCTGACCCTCCACCTTTCCAAGCAGGGTAATATTCCATTATGGGGATATACCACATTTTATTTATCCATCTATCAGCTGAGAGACATTTGGGCTGTTTCCATTTTTGGGCTGTTGGGAATAATGCTGCTGTGAACATTTGTGTACACATTTTTCTGTGGACATATTTTTTT
>NW_006400261.1:238198-252329 GCF_000299155.1 Elephantulus edwardii
AATAAACATGGGTGTGCATATATCTGCTTGGATGTCAGTTATGGTCTCTTTGGGGTATATTCCCAGGGGTGGAATTGCTGGGTCAAATGGGATCTCTATTTGCAACTTTTTGAGAAAGGTCCATACCGCCTTCCACAGTGGTTGTACCTGGACATATTTTCTAATCTCCTAAATCCATAGCTGTGAATTCTGGCTTGGATGGTAAACTGTTTCATTTTCTGAGGCCCTATAACTTTTCCACAGCAGCTGCACTCTTTTACATTACCACCAGCAATACAGGTTCTAATTTCTGCAGATCCTCACCAACACCTCTAATTTTCTTCCAGGATATAGCCATTCTGGTGATTACAAGGGATATCTCAGTGTAGTTTTGATTTGCATTTCCCTCTTAACTAATGGTGTCTGGCATCTTTTTATGTCCATGTTGTTCATGTCTATTTTTTCTTTGGAGAAATATCTAATTATTTTTTCCTTTTTCTTATAGGATTGTCTTTTTATTGTGGAGTTATAAGACTTCTTTATATTCTGGATACTAATAAGATATATTATATATAACATTTACTCCCATCTCTGCAGGTTTTTTTTACACTTGTTTAGTTTTGATGAGGTTCAATCCAGTCTTTTCTTTGTTGATTGTGCTTTCAGATTTTTATGTTCAAGTGACTCCAAACATTGCCTAATCCATGGTCATGGAGAGGTAGTATTGTTTTCTTCCAAGACTTTTATAGTTTTAACTCTTAACAATTTTTATCCATTTCTAATTCAACTAATTGCAACTCATTGCTATCAAGGAACTGACCTTTCAGTAGTGGGTTTTCAGAGCTGTTAATTACATGGAAGGAGACTACCCATCTTTCTCCCGCAGAACCACTGGTGGATTCAGACCACCAGAGTGACCACTTTGGGTTAGCATCACAGCTCCCTACCCATAAGGCCACCAGAGCACCTCCATCCATTTCTAGTTCATGTTCCAATATGTGATGTAGGAGTCTGACTTCCTATATTCATGTGTGTCCACCCAATTTCCTTAGCATCATTTGTTGAAGACTCTTTTCCAATGAATTATCATGGCACCTTGTGAAAAATCAGTTGACCATAAATATATGCTTCTACCTGAGCTGTCTCTTACATTCTGTCGAGCTGTGCTAGGACCATGCTATCTTGATTTCGTTTTAAGTTTTTAAAGCAGGAAGTGTGAGTTCTCTAATTTTGTTTCTATTTATTTTTCATTTTAAAGTGTACAAAGCGAATTGGTTTTCCATTCAACCATTTGTACACACTTTGTTTACTAGAGTACCTTTCCCATGTGGTCCCAGTGATTCATGTTCCCTAATCATCCTCCTCTACCTGTTCCTACTTTCCAGGTTTGTCTCTGAGCAGTTGCTGCCATTTTGACCTCCCATGGTGGTTATCCTAAAGATTGTCTGCTTGGTGTATTTGTTCACGTTACAAGCCTATCTATTTTATAGCTGAAAGTTAAGCCACAGAGGTGAATTTTGTTCTAGGGTCAAAGGCCAATTTTGTTCTTTTTCAGTATTCTTTTGACTCTTCGTGGTCCCTTGAATTTCAGTATGAATTTTGGGATCAGCTTGTCCGTTTCTGTAAAAAAGGCAGATGGTGTTGCTTCTGCATCTCTTTGTTCTCTCCTTGGCTTCCAGGTTTTCTTTCATCCCTTCCCCCAATTCCAAACCAGCCCTTCCAGGGAAAACAGAGAACAGGGCCAGAAAGAGGACCTTGTCTGATTCAGTGCATTTAACAAATACCACAGCCCTAGTTAAGGCCAGCACCATTAGGCACAAGTACCTGAGCACTGATGGGCTTTTGAAAGACATCAGGCACTCTTTCTTACCTGGATCCTGCCCTCTTGGCGGCAGGCAGCAGACTGCATTCCCAGCAAGGTATGGGTGGTGGAAGTGCCAGCAGCTACAAAGGTGATGACTAGGAATCAGGAGCATTTAATAGAATGCAGAAATCTGTTTTGGGGGTCTTTGGGGCTTTTTTGCTTCCTAGTTCTATTCACCAAAATGCCCCAGTTGCCCTTAAGGTCATGCTCACTGGAAATCAGCGTCTGGATGAATAAGCAGGGCTCCCAGCCTTTGGGGGTGTGGTTAGGAGCCTGAGGTCCCAGCTGTAAGCGCTGTAACAGCTGTGGTTCTGTGCTCATGGGCAGTAGTAGTGATGGGAGCTCCCTTCCATCCAGTGCTGGACCAGAGACTGTGAGACCCACTTCATACCTGTCCTCCCATTGAAACCTCACATGCCTAGAGAGAAGATGGTGGTGGTGGTGGTGGTGGTGGCAGTGGCGGTGGCGGTGGTGGTGGTCGTGGTGGTGGTGGCGGTGGTGGTTGTGTACCGTTGGGCTGGAACCAATCTATAGCTGACCCTCCAGTGGGTTTTCAGGGACAGTCACATAAGAAGAGATTACCCATTCTTCTTCCACAGAGCAGCTGGTGGATTTGAACCACATGCCTTTGGGATTGCAGTGCAGTTTCTTACCACTAGATCACTAGAAGTCCCCACAGAGAAGGTACTCATATTTATTCCCATTTTACAGATGAGGCAACTGAGGTGCAAATGCCTAAGTTCCTTTGTTCAAAAAGTCCCAGGGCTGAAAAGTGGAGGTGCACTATTCTCTGTGCTCCCTGCCTCTCTGAGGGGCTGTCCCTTCCATGCTTCATCAGTCACAGGACATCAGGACAGCCTGAGCCCTCTTCTTCCTGGTAGGGTCAGTGCCAGGATTCCTAAGGGTCAGGTTTAACAGGAGCCTTATTCTACAAATTGGTGTGTGGGCCCATCACCGCCTCCAGCTGCATTTAGTTCCTGGTTGGGTTAGATGCACAGCTGTTCATGGGAGCATCTCAGGAATTTCCTGTCCTTCTCAGTCACATCTGCAGCTTTTGTTTCATTTGAGTCATTGCCACTCGCCAGAATGTGCACAGTCTTACATGCTTTTGATGATTCAGAAATGAAATTGATGCTACTGAGATTCATGAGTGGCAGCATTTGAAAACTGGTTTCCCTCTCTCTTCCTTGATGATGGAGAGGATGTGCTACCACCTTAGAAGCTTTTGTGTTTCCCATCCCTGCACCCCACTCCCATGAGAAGCTGAGAATGATCAGCTGAAGCGACTTAGCTTTAAAAACTGCCTCGCCTTTCTCTACACTATTGAAGACTGCTTGTTTGCTTGTTGGATTTTTGCAGAATTTGTTGTTCAAATAGGTAGCTCCTAAACATTTCTCATTAGATGCTCCTGTAATAAAGTCACACACACATACATTCACCTATACTTATTTGTGTGTGTACATGTGTGTGCAGACATACACATCATGATAGATGGAAAAGAGAGAGAAATTGTCAACTATTTCATCTTACTTGGTTCCACAGTCAGCACCCTTGGTACCACCAGAAGTCAGGAAATCGAAAGATGTGTTGCATTGGGAAAATTGGCTCTTGGGACCTCTCCAAGGTGCTGAAGAAGAGTGATATCTGTTTAAAGACCAAAGTGCACCTATTCCAAATTATGGTCTTTTCAGTTACTTGTTGTGCACCTGAAAATTGGACAATGAATAAGGATGATAGGAGGTACATTGATGCCTTTGACTCTTGGTATTGGAGAAGAGTCCTGGCTGTTCCATCGACTGCCAAATGAACAAACAGACATATTTTGAAAGAAGTGTATAAGCAGCATGCTCCCTAGAAGCAAGGATAGTGAAACTTCATCTCATATACTTGGATATGTTGTTAAGAGAGGCCAGTCCTTGGGAAAAGACATCGTGCTTGGAGAGGTGGAGGGTCAGCTGAGGAGGAGAAAACCTTCAATGAGATAGATTTACACAGTGACTGCAGTTAATATGTTCAAGTATGTTAGAGATGATGAGGATGGCACACAGTAGTGCATGGTTCAGATCCATCATTCACAGGATCATTATGAGTCATAGTTGACTCAATAGCACCTAACAACAACATACAGTAAAAATGTAATAATTTTCAAGGACATCTATTATTCTGGTGCTTTGATCTAGAGCATTTTAGCCATATTAAAAGTTGTTTGTATACAATTCTTCCCGTGACCTGTCTCTTGGCCCATTCTAATGCTCTGACAACAACAAAGGGGGCAGATTTAGTTCAGCACAGACAGTCCCAGCACAGCACAGACAGCACAGACAAACAAGTTCTGCTCCTAAAATATCTTTAAATTGAATTTGTTCTTTAAGAACAATTTTGGAACTACTAAGTATAATTCCTACCCAACATCAGTTAGTCAAAAATTCACCTTAGTATGTAGTATACATTCTATGTGTTTAAAAAAAATAGACACTTTCAGATATACTAAAAATCTTTAAAGTAATACTCATTGACAGTAGCTGGGAACTGACTTATAGTTCACCCTCCATTGGATGGATCCATGAGGATTGCATAAGAGGAGATTGTCCATCTTCTATTTTTCCCATGGAGCCAGTGGTGAATTTGAACTGTCAGAGAGGCATAATTTTAGGATTAGTGGTGTACCTCTTTGTTCCGGGGACTATGGCACATTTTAATATAGTAATACATCAATCTGGCCAAGTGGTAAGAAGCTGTACTGCAATCCCAAAGGCACACAGTTCTAATCCACCAGCTGCTCCGTGGGAGGATAGGCAGTCTTCTCCTGCGTGATTAACTGCCTCTGAAATCCTGCCAGAAGATCAGCTAAAAGTCGATTCTGACTCGATGGTACACAACAACCACAACAGTCATTATAATGGTTTGATAGTTATTGCAAAGGAAAGCGTATTTGTTATTATGAAGCACTGTACGTACCTCATATTTTTAACAAAATAAGTTATGTGAGAGTCTGTTTGTAATTCTGAGGTGTCTATAAATTGGGTTGTTTGTCACCTGCATTGTGTTTCATACATGTATGCTCTTTTAGGCTTATCCAGAACCAGATCACAGCCAAGGGGGTTTCGCAACTGGCAGCTGCGTTGCAGAACAACACTGGTATAATGGAGATCTGGTAAGCCCTCGAATCACATGTCATAATAATGTAGCAATATGGACAATTTACTCAGAATGACCTACTCTGTGTGTGTACCATCTAGGAAAACGTCCATCTAGTCTTCATTTTTCCAAAAGTCCTGCAAAGTACATGTTATTATCTCCATCTCACAGATGTAGAAAATGAGGCCCAGAAAGGTAAAAGTAAAGGCAGTCCATGGCCACACTTGAGGTGACACTCGCACTTGGTTCAGACTTCCTGGCTCGTGTGTGCTTCCTCGCTCTGCCAGCAGCCGGGTGTGTGCTGACTTGGGCTCTTTCTTGGTTTCCTGTTTCTGCTTTGAGAACTTGCTTATGCTAGTGGGAGAAAACCACATCGTTTGCTTTCCTACAATACTGAGCCGTGTTCTTGATTGCCTCCCTCAGCACCCTCCACTCACCAGCCTCCCCCCTTATAAATGCAATACCAGAGGGAGGTGGGGCTGGGTCCGTGCTGAAGGAAGCACCTGTTGAATATGCAGGGTGTTTTCTAGTAGCAACAACTCTTACCACTCTGGTTACCTCTTTTAAACAAGGCACAGCTCAGGTGCTGGGGTTATAGCAGCTGATGGGACAGAAGACACGCAGTCTCGGCTGGCTCAGCCAAGCAGAGAATAGAGCATTTAGGCATTGGCCTTATGTCGCTAAATGCAGACTCTTAACTACTTCTGACATTTGCTGTCAATCCTCGGAGCTGGGACACCCCTTCAGAGTGAGTCTCAGGTGACTCTGGTGGCAGTAGAGCTGGGTTTCTCTTGAGGGCACAGACCGTAGCAGTTCACGCTCCTCTGTGTTGAGCTCCACAGGCTCTTTAACGCTCAACCATCAGCGTGGGAAAAGTTACACTTCAGCCACTTTCTTTTGTTGTTGTGAGGTGAGACCTTCACAGTAAGGGAACCCAGAACATTGAGGAACAACTCTCTGGTCTCGCCTCATAAAGGTTTTTAAACTTTGTTTTAAACCTTGTTTGTGAATCCTCAAAATCATTTTGGTGAGCTGCAACCAGAATTACTTTAAAGACAAAATCGGAAAAGATTACCACGGTACAAAGAATTATTGGCTTTATCTTTTTTCTCTTGTGTGCATGTGAGTATGTGCGTGGACCCCTGTTCAAAATAGAGAATGCAATTCTTCTTTTAAGTTCACAACTTAAAAGAAAATGAAAGCAAACTTTCCCAGCAACACTGTTGTAGAGAACAGAGACCTGTTCATCAAGCCTGGGGGTACCCACCCGAGAAGCCAAGCCCACTCCCCAGGCTGGAAAGTGTATTGGAGCTGAAGGATGTTGCATTGCTTTTCTCTGCTGCTGGCCTCACCATGTGGCCCTGGCCTAGCCCCAGTTTCCTGTTGGTTCTTGTGCACACACACAAGAGGCTGAGAGGAAGAGGAAGGTGCCAGGCAGGCCTCCAGGACAATTTTTAAGCCACAGTGGCTTCTTTTCATCTCCTAGAAGCTGATTGGTGGTGGTGGTGCTGTTGAGTCGAATATGACTCATCCAGACCCTCTGAATAACAGATCTAAACCTTATCCTGGATAGGAGAGTTATAAGGATATCAAGCCACCTTAACTTTATCAAGCTTTCACATTTACATTTGCTGACTCTCCATGATAACTATTCTTGTATAAGAAACTATTATGTGAGTCAAGATATTTAGCTTCCAAGAAGCCTGACATAAGCATGTATGTGGTTAGGGATGGGGAGGGGAACCTTCCAGGTTCAGAGAGAGTGGGACCGATGGCTGGGGTTCTGGCCTCAGGATTAGCTGCAGGTCAGTGCCTGGCGTGTTCCCGGAGCTTCCAAGGTGTACTCCTGCACGCCTCACCTCAGGGTGACCTCATGGCGAGCCCTAGGCCTCACTCCCTGGCTGCCAGTTGTGGTTGACGGGCAGGGTCTGGATTCAGGAAACAGATCTATTTGGAGGCATCATACTTGAGATGCACAGGGTTCATAAGGCTGAAGTCCCTTGGTGATTTCTGCCTTAGCTATGAGAAACTACAAGTTTTCAATGACTTGAATGTTGTAAAATGATAGCATTTCTCACACTCCATTCTCACAGCTTCTTCAGAGGCTGTCTCTTCCTGTGAGCTCCCTGAGGGTACAGCTGTGTTCTGGTCACTGTTGCCTCCCAGGAACCAGCACTGAGTCTCCAGTCATTTGTTGACTAATAATGTGTTTGAACATGCCATGCTCTGTGTTTGCACCAAGTTCAGTTTTGAACAAAGCGCACCTGACCTGAGGATTTTATCAACTGTTGAAGAGAAACCCACAGGAAAGCGAGGTGGGGGCGGGGGTGGATGTTAATGTTCAAATAAGTACTTAGTACACAGAGCTAGGAACCTTGGGGAGCTGTGCTTGCTTTGAGAGCCCACAAGCTCCCTAAGTAAAGAGATCAAGTAGATAATTAACTACACAGAAGAGAATAGGGTCTCTTAGTTTCAGAGTCCCATGGTGCATGAGGGGGCTGCTAACTCAAGGGCCATGCCTCTCTGATGGTTCGAATCTATCAGCAGCTCTTTGGGAGAAAAATGGTCACAGCCTCAGAAACTCAGTGCAGAGTCAGGCGGAAGTCAGTTTTGATTTGATGGTGATGAGAGAAGGACAGAGGTTACATGGGTGCACTAGGAACACAGTCTGGGAGAACTGTCCAGCTGTCCTTAACATTTTACTTGTGTCTTTCTTTTTCTCCTTTTCAACAGCTTAAATGGAAACTTGATAAAGGCTGAAGAGGCCAAAGTCTTTGAAAATGATAAGCGCATTGTCTGTTTCTAAGGCCTTTCCTGGCTCTGGGAGTCTCTTCGGCCAACTTAACTCTGTGATCATTTCGGTTTGGATGTCGTAGAAGAGTCTGCTGAAATGGGCCAGTCAGGTTCCTCTGCCTTGAGGATTCAAGCTGTCCTCCCCTACAGATGTGTGATTGGCAGGCTTGTCGAGTAACTCTTATGATTTCACCAGAAAATGGTCTTATGTGTTGTTTCAGATCATAAATAACCATGCAGAGACTTCAGTATAGCCACAGTTCTTTTTCTGTGCGACTAGAGGGCTAAAACATTGAGGAGAACGGAGAAGTCCAGCCTCGGCTCACACAAGGACCAGGGAAATAATTTGCTTGCTGACATGCTCACTGAAGAGCTGAGGGCCAGCCGGGCTTCCAGGAGAAAAGATGCTCCACAGACAGGAAGTGTTTTCCCGCAAGGTGTCTTTTCCCATGGGGCTCACTCATGTGCTCACTGCCCCAGTTCAAAGCTGCGGATACTGAGGGGTGTGCAGTGTGGGGATTTGACTTGCCCCAGCTCTCGAAAACAAGTGGTGCCAAGAAAAGGGCACATCACAGGCCTTTAAAACTTAGCAGATTTAAGAGAAAGGATGATGCCCTCAAGGTGCTGAGTTTTATGTCTGGGTTGATCTCCTCTGGGAGGCCACGTCCTATGTGTCAAGGTGTCCTTTCACAAGAAGGAGGAAAAATCCATTCCTGTCCTCCAAAAGGAAGAAGACAAAGCTGGCCCTTGTGGCCCAGGGACTGGACGCAAGTGTCGCTCTCCATTGCCTTTGACGATGGGAGGTAACAGAATTGGAGCTGAGCTGAGAACTTGACTAGCTGAGCATGTCATTTTAATATCCACCACCATGGTCGGTGGCAGGGAGAGTTATTATCAAGTAACCTGTCTTTCTACCAGTTCATTTGTTAATAAAATACTGAAAACCCTATTTCTAATTGCTTGAGTCTGAAAATTTTTTTGCTTAGCTTTCTTTTTTTTGTAAATGTTATTTTATTAATTTTAATGAATGTTTACAGATTTTTTTATTTCCATTCCTTCATAGTTGCATTTTTCTCCCTGCCCAACCCTCCTCCCAATTCACTCTTCTCTTTGAAAAGTAAAAGAAAAATTCTTTCATTGGTATATATTCCCTCTGCCCCACCCCAAACCCCTGTACACTCCACTATGCAGCCTTCATTCTGGACTCTTATGACCATAATACCCAATCATATATCACTTTTAAACTGTTCTCTCCCTCATCTGTTTCAATGCAGTCTGCATAATTTATCCAATTTGGGTCTGAAATTTTTAAAGGAGGCTCAGCCTGGTCATGCCTCAGTCCTCCTCCAGCTGTATTTCACCTGACTCCCTGCAGAGACTCCTCCCTGCACTGGGCAGGTTCCTGGTGATGCGCTGTGAGGAGAGGCCAGTGGAAGGAAGGTCCTGCGGAAGGAAGGCCATAGGTGTCACCATTTGACCCAGCTCCATCCAGTCTTTGGACAAGAGAGAAAAAGGCCAATGCACCGTCTGAAGCCTCTCCATCTAGATTCTGAAACCACATGAGTGGCTTCTCAGAGGAAAAGACATGTATCAAGAGGTTAAGGATTAATCATGGGGTGGTATAATTTGATGGGTAGGGAGAATGAGGAAAATGGGAATGTTCTGGTTTGAAAAACAATGTATTGAATTATGCAAATAAACTAGTATAAATTTTTATTTATTTTTTTTTAAAGAAGTTAGACCCAGGATATGCTGGGTGGGCCAGGTTTCCTGGTCCTCACCACCATACGTGGCAGGCCTGGGCAGCCCAGAATACTATGCAGAACTCAGGAGCAATGATTTTGAAAAAAAAATGTATAACATGAGTGGGTCTGGAGAGCATTATTGCTGAGTGAACTAAGTCAGGTTCATAGGATGTCCACCATCTCCCTGACTGTTCACTGCAGGGTTGAGGACACAGGAGGGTCTGTTGGTTGCAGTGGCCAGAGGAACAGAGTTTGTAGGTAAAGAGAATGAGAGGGAAAGGGTACAGGGGTCTGCATGAATTCTCTGGGCACAAGCCTGACCTGTCAGAAGTGAGCCCTGGGCATAAGAGAGGCACCCACAGCCAGTCACACGGTGGCTCAAAGTCACACTCTTCCCCAAACCAGGGCCTGCTTGTCTGCCTGTATGTGGGCCTCAGCGTGGTCAATGATGGGACCTCTAGGATTTACTCACCACTTGCTGTGTGCTAGATGCTGGATTTCTTTCTAATCCTAACACCCTTATGAGATAGGTAAAGCAGTGTTATCTTATGTTGTTGTTGTTGTTGTTGTTATGTGCCGTCAAGTCATTTGCGACTCATAGCGACCCTATGCACAACAGCCCTAAACCTTTCTCTATCCTGCGCCAACCGCACTGCCTCTGACACACCCATCCCTATTACCCCAGTCACCAAATCAATCCATCTCATAGAGGGTCTTCCCCTCCTGCGCTGTCCCTCCACCCTCCCAAGCATGATGTCCCTCTCCAAGGACCCGTGTTATCTTATAGCTGTTGAAAATTCACATCAGGGCATCTGAGTCAAAGATGTCTAGAGTCTTGGAGCTAGAAAACAGTGAAGCCCTGGTTTGAACCTGGATCTGATCCCAAATGCTACATCCTCTCCTTGTTGGGCCTCCTGCTGCCTCTAGACCACATCTCCCCTGACTGGCACAGCCCAACGACAGGCACAGCCCAGCACGCTCCTTGGTCCACTCAGAGCAGCACAGTTTCTCAGCGTTCCCATTCTGCATGAGCCTAATTAAGCCAAATACCTTTCCCCTGATATCTATTTTTTATTTATCTTTATTTTATATTTGTTTGCATACAAAAGACATTGTTTTATTTATATACATTGTGTTTTATATATGCCTCTATTCATACTGTATTTCATACGATCATTCCCATACATTGTTCTTTATAAAATTAATCACCATTGATCCATGCCCACCATTATGCCACCTTTTCAGATTCCCACTGGATTTTTCCTAATTCCTGCATCCCTTTCCTCTGCCCACCATACCCTGTCACTTCGTGACTTGCCCCCATTCCAGCCTTCCCTTTCCCTCCACCCCTTCCCCTTTGGGACTTTTGTACACATCTCACTTTTTACAATAATGATCTTACACAGTACTGCTAGGAATAAACCCTGAGGAAGGTGGAACTGACACACCTCTGTTCGTAGCAGCATTATTCATGATAGTAAGAAAATGGAAATGGCCCAAATGTCCATCAACAAATTAATGGATTGAGAAATTGTGGTACATTCACATGATGGAATACTATGCAGCACTTAAGAGCAATCATTTAAAAAAATACTATATAACATGGGAGAGTCTGGAGAGGATTATGCTACATGAACTAGTCAGGCTCATCAGGACAAATACTGTCTAAGGCCAACTACATTTTGACGATTTTAAAATATTTCCCTGTCAAGGAAATAGTTTGTTGCTTGTTGTTATGTGCCACTGAGTCATTTGCAGCTCTTAGTGACCCTACGTACAACAGCTCTGCTGTGCCAACCTCATTGTCTCAGATACACCTACCCCCTTTACCCCCAGCCACTGAGTCAATCCATCTCATCTAGGGTCTTCCTCCCTTGTGCTGCCCCTCTCAAGCATGATGTCCTTCTCCAAGGACTGGCACCTCCTTGCAACATGCCCAGAGTATGTCAGATGAAGCTTCAGAATCCTTGCTTCCAAGCTGCAGCCTGGTCTCACCCTTTCTAGGACAAACCTGTTCATTCTCCTAGCAGTCCATGGTTTATTCAATACTCTTCTTCAGCACCACAGCTCAAAGGCATCAATTCTCCATCTATCATTCCTAGTCATTGTCTGGCTTTCTGATGCATAGCAAGTAATTGCAAAGGCTATGGCCTGGATCAGGTGCATATTAGTCTCCAGAATTTCATGAAACAACATATGAGCAAGAGCCTGTGGTGACGAAGGAAGAAGTGCAAGCTACTCTGAAGAAATTGTCAAGAAACAAGGCCTCAGTAATTGATGGTATACCAATTGACATATTTCAACAAACAGATGCTGCCCTACATGTGCTCACCAAGCTGTGCCAAGAAATCTGGAGGACAACCACCTGGCCAACTAACTGGAAGAGATCCATATTTGTTCACATTCCAAAGAAAGGTGATTTGACAGAGTTGGAAATTATCAAACAATATCACTAATACCACAGGCAAGTAAGATTCTGCTGAAAATTATCCAAAAACTACTGGAACAGCACATCAACATAGAACTTGCAGATGTGTAGGCTGAGTTTAGAAGAGGCCATGGTACTAAGGATATTATAGCTAATGTTAGATGGATATTGGCTGAAAGCAGTGAGTACCAGAGCAATGTTTGTGTTTCATTGACTATGCAAAGGCATTTGACTGTGTGGATCACAACAAATTGTGCCTAACTCTGAGAAGAATGGGAATCCCAGAACACTTGATTGTACTTATGTGAAAACTACACAGTGGTCAGAACAGAACAAGGAAACACTGAATGCTTCAAAATCAGGAAGGGTGTACACCAGGGATGTGTCCTTTCTCTACACCTGTTCAATCTATATGCAGAACAGATCATCTGGAAGGCTTAGCTGTATGAGGAGGAATGTGACATCAGGATTGGAGGAAGACTCATCAACAACCTGCGTGACGCAGATAACACAACCTTCCTTGCTGAAACTGAGGAGGACCTGAAGCGCTTGCTGCAGAAGGTCAAGGATTGCAGCATTCAATATGGATTGAAGCTCAAAGTCAAGAAAACAAAGATTCTCACCACTGGGCCAATTGGCAGCATCATGATAGATGGTGAAGAGATTGTTAACAGCTTCTGTTTGCTTGGCTTCACAGTTAACACTCTTGGTACAAGCAGCCAGGAAATAAAAAGATTAATTACATTGGGACAGTCTGCTGTCAGGGACCTCTCCAGAGTACTGTAGAGCAATGATGTTAGTCTGGAGACTAAAGAGATAAGAACTAATGAAAAGTTTGAGGATCTTCATTTTGGCTGATCTAGATTATTTTAAAGGCAAACACTGATTTCTATCCTAACAAGTTGAAACAGCCATTCATCAGGAATGATGTTTTTGAGATTTACCTATTAGAAATACTTCCTGTAATTTAAAAACTGTTGTTTCTTTCTTAGCTTTAAATCATTTCATTTAAATTTTGCTAAACTTCCCATTTCTTTCTCAAGTTTGTAATTTGTAAAAAAAAAAAAAAAGTTTGAGGAGTTAACAAAGTGCCAGAAGTCATTAAAGCCTACAGTTTTTAGTCTCTGGACTTCATAGACAGCAAGACAGCCTCTAAGCCATAAGAGTTTCGAGCTTTACTTCTCTTCCCTTGTCCCCTTAACAGCCCCCCTGAACCCCACTGACTAGATGGCTTCCTTCCCTCCCTGTGTCTCCTTCAGCCTCAAACCCAAGGTCAAGGCAGACACGGCTGGTGACTCGAGCTGTGCTGAACAGAAGGGCTTTCCACAGTGTTTTGATTCTTTCACACCTTCCATCCAGCCCTGGTGATTCTTCCATTGTAACATCTTCCTTCATACAACCCTAAACACTGACCGCATTCCCCTCTTCCCCCACTTGTGGTAGCTAATCTGTGGCACACCCACAGAGTCGTGGATCAGTATTTACATGCTACACTTGTGTCATCAGAGCCAGCGAATGGCAGCTCTGGCAGAACCCTGCCTTAATCTAAATAAGCTGCCTCCCTGCCTACACTAAGCCCTTGGTGCCAGGCACCTTGCTGGGTGCCAGTGGTGATTACATTTCACAACTCTCCCCAGGAGCTCAGCTAGAGGGAGAGAGAAGTAAACAAACCAGGAACCTGAAAGGTGAGTGCCAATAGAGACCTGCTCTGTGCTTTGCGTCTGTCTGTCATCTTTGATGCACAAAGGCAGAATTAAAGGGGCACACCCTAAGTGAAGGGAGCTCTGGTGGCCTCCTGGTAAGAAGCTGCACTGCGATTAGAATCCACTGCTCCAAGGAGGATTAGGGGGAGTCTCATCCTGTATAATTAAACAGCCTCTGCAAACCACCTGGAGGGTCAGCTATGGATCAGTTTCCGACTCAACAGTACATAACAACTTCACTAAGTTAACCAAGCCATGCAAGATCATTGTGCATTTGCATAGCCAACTGAGAAACAAACCATCCAATAAGGTGGGGTTGGATCTGCCTCCCCTCGCACCCTGCTCAGCTCTGAGGCAGGGGACATACTGGGACATGAATTTCACACAGGGACCAGGGCTGCTCAGATGGGAACTCTTGGTGAAAGAAACAGACTTCTCAGATGATCAAATCACTATTTTTTTTAATTATTTTTTAAATATT
>NW_006400261.1:258484-270405 GCF_000299155.1 Elephantulus edwardii
TTCCACAGGGGTTGCACCATTTTACACTCCCACCAACAGTGAATCAGGGTTCCAGTTTCTCCACAACCTCGCCAGCATTTATTGCTTGCTGTTCTGTTAAATTTTGCTATTTTGACTGGGGTGAGATGATATCTCACAGTTGTTTTAAACCTCAAAAATTTTTATTAAACTTTTTCAATCAAATAGCAATTTTTTTGTTGTGAATCCAAAACCACAATGTTAAAAGAACAATTATTAATGTTTATGACATGAAGCCAAAACAGCTATTTTAATTTTTGCCTACCACCTTCCTGTTTTCCTACTTTGAAGCACCTTTTTATACCATGATAATCAGTGTGCTTTCACAATTTTATAAATCAAGCATTTTCCTATCTTAACACAATCTTTACAATTTTTATTATATCAACTTGATAATTTATATTTTCCATTGTTAGTACGTTTCTCAGCTTTGTTGTGATTAGTATAAAAGATATGGTTGTTTTTGTTGTGGAATAATTGAACTGGGGGTCAAAGTCTGCTGTCAAAGATATCTCCAAAGTACTAAAGAGCAACACTGTCAGTCTTGAGACTAAGGTGCACCTGATATAGGCCATGGTTTTTGCAATCACTTGTTATGCATCAGAAAGCTGGACAATGACTAGGGAGGATAGAATTGATGACTTTGAGCTGTGGTGCTGGAGAAGAGAATTGAATATACCATGGACTGCTAGGAAAACAAACAGATTCTCCCCAGAGAGGGTGAAACCAAGCTGCTCCTTGGAGGCAACGATTCTGAAGCTCTGACATACTTTGTACCTGTTGAAAGACAGGATCAATCATTGGGGAGGTCATGTTTGGCAGAGTGGAAGGACAGTGCATGAGAGGAAGGTCCTTGATGAGGTGGACTGATTCAGTGACTGGGGTAATGTAGGTGTGTTGGAGACAATAAGATTAGCACAGGATAGAGCAAGGTTTAGGGCTGTTGTTCCCAGGGTTGCTATGCATCACAGGTGACTAGATGGCACATAACAACAACTATTAAGTTGGAACCTACTCATAATTGTCCCTCCAGCAGATTTTCAGAGGCAGTAAGTCACAGGGAGTTGGAAGCAGGAGTGGCATTCACTTTATAAACAACATGCCTCTGGATGATCGTTATAGAAAGGCTTCAGGCCTTTTGTTCATAGGCTCACTATGAATCATGCTCGACTAGAAGGCAATCAATAACAACAACAACAACAACATATAACGTGGAAGATACTAGAAAGCATTATACTGAGTGAACTAACTCAGTCTCAGCGGAGAGAACTAACTCAATCCATTATTGTAATAATGGAAGGGTAACCAGTAAGATATGTATACATATCAGGAAGGGGGTGGAGGGAAGGGGATGGGAAAGGGAAAAGGGGAAGGAAGCTCTGGTGGCCTATTGACAAGAAGATGTGCTGCAATCCCAAAGGCCTGAGGTTCAAGGTCACCAGCTGCTCTGAGGGAGAAAGACAGGCAGTCTTCTCCTGTGTGCTTAACTGCCTCTGAAAACCCTCCAGAGTGTCAGCTCTGGGTCAGCTCCAACTCTACGGTACACAACAACATGGAAATCACTAGGATAGCAGAATTACTGGGTAGACTGGGGAGGAGGGGTAAAGGAATAGGAAAGATTTCATGACGACTTGCAAGGAAGCTGTGATAATAGGCCACTGATAATTGGTTCTGTTGTTGTTGTTGTTTTGCACCGTCGAGTTACCTGCGACTCATAGTTACCCTATGTACAACAGCCCTAAACCTTGCTGTCCTGTGCCAATCTCACTGTCTCCAACACCTCCACCCCAATTACCACAGTCACTGAATCAATCCACCTCATAGAGGATCTTCCCCTCCTGCGCCGTCCCTCCACTCTACCAAGCATGATTTCCCTCTCCATGGACTGGTCCCTCCTTGCAATATGTCCAAAACTTGTCACATGAAGCCTCAGAATCCTTGCCTCCAAGGAGTAGCCCGGCTTCACCCTCTGCAGGATGAATCTGTTTTCTTAGCAGTCCATGGTTCATTCAATACTCTTCTCCAGCACCACAGCTCAAAGGCATCAATTCTCCTTCTATTATCCCTAGTCATTATCCAACTCTCTGACGCATAACAAGTGATTGCAAAGACCATGGCCTATATCAGGTGCACCTTAGTCTTCAGAGTGACACCATTGCTCTTCAACACTTTGGAAAGATTCCTAACAGACTTTCCCATCGCAATATGTCTTTTAATTTCCTGGCTGCTGGTGCCAAGTGTTTGTTGACTGTGGAGCCAAGCAAACTAAAGCTGTGAACAATCTCAATCTCTTCATCATCCATCCTCATACTGCCAATTGGTCCTACATTTAATGAAAAAGGGGGGAGGGACTCAAAGTATATAAGACAAAGTTTCACCACCCTTCTGTCTGTGGAGCACCCTGGTTGCATTTTCTCCATGACAGCTTTAGTCGTTCTTTTGGTTGTTGTGTTGTTAGGTGCTGTCAAGTCAGGACCCACAGAGACTCTCTGAACAACAGATCTGAACCCTGCCCTACTCTGTGCCTTCCTTTAAATCTCCAGCACATTCAAGGCCATTTCTTCAGTGACTGTGCAAGCCCATCTGGTTGAAGGTCTTCCTCTCCTTTACTGACCCTCCCTCTTTCCAAGCATGACGTCAATCTCCAACAAAGCTTCACCATCTTTGCCTTCAAAAAGCACTCTGGTTGCACTTTCTCCAGACATATGTGTTTGTTCTTTTGATAGTCCATGGGATATCCAGTACTCTTCTCCAACACCACAATTAAGAGACAACAATTCTGTCATCCTTATTCATTGTCCAACTCTCAGATGTACAGGAAGCAATTAAACATACCATGGCTTGGATAAGTTGTATCTTAGTTTTTACTTAGACATTATTGACCTTTAGCACTTTGGAATGGGCTATGACAGCAGATGTTCCCAGTGCAACACTTTAGACTTCCTGACTACTGTTACTATTGACATTCATTGTGGATCCAAGTAAAAGGAAAATTAGTGATAACTTCAATCTATTTTCTACCTAAAATGATATATATAGCCTTTGGGTCTTGGGGCAAGGATTTCGTTTTCTTGATGTTGAGATGTAATCCACATTGAAGGCTGTAGTCTTTACTTCTGCAGCAAATGCTTCAAGTCCTTGTCAAGCAAGGTGTGTCATCTGCATATGGCAAGTTGGTGGTGGGTCTTCTTCCAATCCTGAAGCCACATTCTTCTTTGTAGAGCCCAGACTCTTGAAAGATTTGCTCAGCATACAACCTTGATGCATGAGTTTCCTCATTTTATGACCTTGAGTTATTAGAGAAGAGTGTTGAACATAGAACAAATAAGAACAGAGAACAAATAAGTCTTTCTTGGAATGGGTGAAAGCAAGTTTCTCCTTGGAGGCAAGGATTTTGACTCTGTCTCACATACCTTGGGCACACGGCCAGGAGGACCAGTCCTTGAGGTCATCATGCTTGAAAGGGTGGAGGGTCAGTGCAGGACAGAAAGACCCCAGATGAGATTGATTGACGTGGTAACTGGGGCAACTGGATTAGGTGTGTAGCGGTCAGTGAGACTGGCTCAGGATAGAGCAGGATTCAGAGCTATTGTAGATAGGGTTGCTATGAGTTTTGGGCAACTTGATGGCACATCAACAACAACAACAACAGTGTTCCCTAGTAAAGATTAGGAACTTGCCAGTAAACATAGCTTCAACGAAGAATTAAGACATTCATAAGGTGGCACCTATTTTAAAGTGGCACTCTGTAAGATAATCACTTACCAATGTGTAGCCGAATCTTCAAAATCAACTTCCTTTGATTTTAAAAAAATGTAGATATGGGGGGAGGGGTGGGCAGGGAGAAAAATGCAACAATGAATGAATGGAAATCCAAAGTTTCTGTAAAAGCTCATTAAAATGAAAATTAAAAATAAACAGTAAAAAAATGTAGATATGTATGCACAAGCCCTTGGTGGTAGTGGTTAAACACCTTACTTGTAATTCAAAGGTAATTAATGGAAACCACTACCCCTCCCCAGCCCATCCCAATCAACTCTGTCACTAAAGACTGGTACAATGGCAACAGCCTGAGACTTTGTATGGGGCAGCTGGACTCAATTCCACGGCAATCACCATGTGTTCTTTGCTGAAATAAATTCAGCCCATCTGAATCCATGAGACCCACCTTCTCCCAGCAACCCACTAAAGTAGGAATTAAGAATGAAGAAACTAAGGACAAGTGAGTTTATATGTTATTAAAATCAGAATGTGTATAGAGACACAGACGAGGAAAAAGACTATGTAATCCTTCAGAAAGGAGGTGTTGGGAGGATCAGGATGCTGCAGGTGGAAGGGATCTGAGAGCTCCGCTGGCTCCACCCCCTGCCTTGGCCAGTGAGGCAACTAACTGTGTGCTTTACTGTTGGTAAAACTAGGTCAACAACACAGGGTGTCTGCTGTTTTGGTTTTTTTTTTTTTTTTCATGTTTTGACGTTGTTTGTGGCCCTCAACCTACTCTGGAACTGACTTCCTTTGCACCAAGATTGCCAAGGCTGGTGCTACTTACTAAGACAAGTGAAATTCAACGAGCTCCTTCCTTGTCCCAAGCACCTCTTTTACTGCTGGAATTTCTCTGGAAAGGTTGATTTCTCCTTATATCATAATGGTACTTACATGTCACACTTACACACCCGATTAGCTCGGAGTTAGGAAGCCAGGAATATCAGACAACGGCTGCAACATCAGAATCTGACTCTATATCCCCTGACTCTGGTCCTGGACCAGGTGACAGGCATCCCAAAGAGCTGGAGAAGGGGCCAAGTGATTCTTATCACAAGGGGGCAGCACGTGTCCAGTATGTGCGTGACCAAATGACTCAACTTCGCAACAAGGCCTGGTGACCCACATTTTGTTCTATTCCTGTAAGACTAACTAATGTTGGCTTTGTTAAGAGCAATTATATCTTAATCCATCTGTGAGTTCAAAGACATGTAGAAAGTCAGCCCACAGTATACTCTACGTGCAGTATAGAAGTGTCCTCTCTGGGGACTGATGATCTGGCGTTAGATCCCAGCACAACCAGTAGCTGTGTCAGCTTAGACCTAGCGTCATGCACCAGAATTTCTCATCAGTGAAGTGGAGTTGACGAGAACAGCACTTCCGGGGAGGCTTTCTGAGGAGTAAATGAGTTAATATACACAAAGCACTGATAGCAATGCCTACTATGTAGGAAGAGCTTCAGAAGCAACTCACATTACCCAAACACACTTCTTTCTTCTAAGTCCGCCTTATGAGCATCAAGCACAAGGAGGGAGAATGAGGACACCATGTTTTGCCAGTGTTCCCACCTTCAGAAGCTTCTGCAAGTCAGTCATCTTCATGCTGACAGCAAAGCCTTGCCTTTTAAGCTGCCCAGATGCTACAAGCAGCTCTCCAGGCTGAATAACTGTGGGGGAAGATCAAACCATTCCCTGTACCTGAAATTGTCTTTGTTGAGGACACACATGTTGTCAGTAGCCTGCATTAGGAAACCCAAGTTTATTTGCATTGTGATTGTATCGATGTTGGAATGTACAATCTGGCTTTCCACACGAAAATAACAAAGCTGAAAAAGTGACTGTGAAGCTGGCGTACAGTTGTTTCTAGCATCTTCATTCACTTACTGCTCATGACTCACCCACCCGGACTGTCTTGAGAGCAGGGGAGAGGGAGGGAGGCTGGAAATGCTTGAGAAAACATAACAGGGCGTCAGGGTGTTGGCTGGGTGGACTGACACCTGGAATCCTGCTCTCCTCCACACCACACCCTGTATCACAGACTCTGGAGAATAGTCCGGCGCGTCTGGGGCCCTCAGCCCAGCATCCCGGGCAGGCTGAAGTTTTATGGAGCCAGTGGTGAGCCAGCAGTACATTGCCTACAAAGTAATTGTAGGGAACATCCTGGATGCCACTGCTGTTTGGGATGATAAATTAACCAGGTAATGTGAAGGATTTCTTTCCTTTTACTAAGGCCTATTGGTCAATAATACTCTTTCACTTCTACTCCAGTGTTTCTCCCTGTGTGTTTATGATCGTCCTCTAAAGAGGCTTTTTAAAAAATCTTTTCCGATTTGTCTCTTTTCAATACAATTTTAGAACCAGATATACCATATTTCTGTTTCTGTTCTGTGTTTCTTTGGAGGATCATACTTACTGTAATATCTGACCTTCCCCCCTGCCCGTTAACATGTGACAAATGTCCCTGGTTTTAGCATCTTGCCTGGTCAAAAAAGGAGAACACAGGAAGGCTGGCACCTCAATGGAGACACCAGGGTGTGAAGTGCTTCAGTGTTCTCAAAGAGCCACTGCTCAGTGTGAAGGCTCCAGAAACTTCTGCAGTTGCTAAGGTCTGGCATATCCAGCTTGCTGAGGGAGAAGTTGAAGAACCCAGAGTGCAGGTGTGAGTAAAGGCAATTTATTAAAATACGTTCCAGAGAGAGAGGAATGGGTCACTCTCTGCAGAAAAGGGTGGGTAGGATGAGGGGTTAGGTGCCTACATAGCCAGTGCACTTCTTTGTGGACCAGGCTTTATGCAAAGCAGGTGCGAGGTGCTAATGGAATGATGCGAGTGGAGGTTCCCACTCCAGGTCAACGTTTATGATGCCACTGATTAGGTTTGTTTCCTGGCTCTGATGGGATCAAAATTTGGCCCTTGTTGGAGCCTTTACTTATGTTGGTGGAAGCTGTGCTATACCAGCTTGTTTGGCAAAGTCCCAGCAGTTTGAAACCTCAAGGCACTCTAGTGTCAACTTCACCCTTGCATCTCCTTCTCTATGCTTTTTCAACAGTTATGTAGTTTCTAGTTAGTTCCTAACATCCCCAAGGAGCATTTCTCACCACCGTTGTGCTGAGAATGCTTGAGCTGGACACACCCCGATGACGATTCTTACCCATATTATCTCCAAGAACTCCTGTTCCCCTCGTGGACCTGTGCCTTTCTTTGCTTTATTCCATTTCTAACTGAATAAACCTTGAGTTATAAACACAACTTTTCAACTTGGGTTTTATTTCTTCATCCTTTGTCTTTAAAAGTTTTAATCTATGAGTAAAAAACCTGCTTATATATTATCCATAACATGTTGTCTTGTGCAACAGAAACAGTCTCTTCCAACACATACGGTTTGTGTTTAAAGCCCAGTGGCTTGAGAGATGAATTCTGGTGACACAGCTCTAATTATTACCCCCAGGGCTTTGCACAGAACTGGAGGCCTACTTTGCTTTTGCTGTGGTTCCACTTCACTTTCTCACTTCCTGTTTCTCTCACCGCCACCCCCTCTCCAGGAGACCTGGAAATGGCCAGAATTCCCCCTTAGAGACAGAGCCCAGCCCTCCGCCCATGCTGTTCAGGGTTTCTCCCACATCAGTCCTGCTGATGCATCACTGCTGAATGCATCTAAATAGTAGATTACACCAGTGCAAGTAATTCAGAAGGTAATGCTTCTAATAGTATTTGCCCTGACAGAAAATTTATATATCAGATGAGGACTCTGCTGATCAAAACACTTTTGATTAGACACATATAAGCAAAGAACGTCAAGTCAATTAATCTTTGTGTCCCATAGCTGCCTCCCCCACAATCCCACAATGATTCCAGAGTGTGGCTGGCTGTTCTGAAAGGGTTTGATCCCTGCAGTATCTTCAGCAGGTCTATCTATCCATCCAAGCACTTACTTCACAAATAAACATGAAACTCTTTATGTCGGGAGCTATGCAAACCGCTAAGGAGTCCTGGTGGCTTAGTGCATTGCATGCTGGGATGCTCGTCTAAATGTTGGTGGTTGGAGTCCACAAGAAACATCATCATAGAAAGGTGAGAAATCTTCTCTCACAAAATTTCCTGTGTTCGAAACCTAGTGGACAGTTGCTAGAAGTCAGACTCAACTCTAAAGCAATGAGTTTATGCTGATTGGTAGGAACACAATGGTGGGGGCCATGTTTGAGATTTGATTTTATCCTACTTAAAAGTAGGGATCCCTGACAGCATAACCTGTCAGGCTACTATCAGGCTGTGATTTGACTCCACCAGGCCCTCCACTGGAGAAATCTGGACAGTTGTCTTCTTGGATACTTGATGAAGGGTCACTATTACCATTTAAAGGACATGGCATATTATAAATTCACAAAACTACAAATGGCATGTTTGCACCAGCTCTCCCTTTGACAGATGCTGGGTGATGGGGCCCAGATAGATGCTGCAAGCTGTGTTTTTGCAGTGAAGCCGAAGAGCATTGAGTGTGAGGAACCTGACATTTCATGGCGAGCAATAAAGTTGCCTGTTCTTTGCTCTGAAGGGAGTCATTACTTCCTGCATCAGGAACAGTCTTGAGACATGACCTGGTGGTAGACTGTCAGCCCATGCACTCCTGGCACAGCAGCAGGAATGAGTGTGGATGCTCGGGGCCCACGGTAGAGAGGCCCTCCAAACAGTGGGCCTCAGGCACTTAGTCTAGTGAGGAAGACAGGTATTTAACTCAGCATCAGGTAGGTAAGTGTCAAAGTACAACTGTGGCGAGTGCTTGTAGAGAGGTTCAGGGATTCTGCAGGCCTAGCAGAACGAGCACTGAACCCTTCTGTAGTCACCAGGCATGTGGGGTGAAGGAAGACAAGAGGAAGGGGCATGAGAGATCAAAGGGCATGACACCAGCCCTGTAGCTGCAGAGCCTGGGGCGCAGGTTGTGAAGCATTCTAGTGCACAAACCTTAGAGCTGGAGCTTAAAGGATAGGCCTGCGGTGGCTAAAACAATCAGATTCAACAGCATATGAACAGAAGTGCAGCTGTGCACATGGAAGAGGGAACTTAGGGAGTGAGTGTAAAGTGACAAAAGACTGAGCTTTAGCAACTTTTATAATTTAAAGACAAGGTGAGCCTTCCCTTTCCCCCTCAGAAAAAATAACCAAACAAACCAAACCAAAGAAACCTACCAAAAAAATAACTATGAAGGAGGAGGTCAGAAAGCCTGAAGGAAAAGCAGACAGTGGAGTGTGGAGTGTGTAAGGGAATAGAGAGGTCCCCATAAGATCAGTCCTGAAAGTTACCAGACCCACTTACAAAGAGCTTCTGGGGTAAAATTAGAGCAGGGGAGCCACAATGCAATAGGTTCAGAAGTAATTGGGGGAGAGGAGGTTTTTCCTTCAAGAAATCTGATCTGAAGGAGATAAAATAGAGCAGCTGTTGTAGTTAGGTAAGTACCATATCATTACAACCAACCCATAGCTGACCCACCAGTGGGTTTTCAGAGGAAGTAAACTGCTTAAGAGGAGACTGCTCATCTTTGTCCTGTGGAGCAACTTGTGGATTTAAACAGCATGCCTTTGGGCTAGCAGTGCAACTCCTTATTACTCAAGGGATTGGAGGACATCTAGAGTTTCTCTTTTGGTGTTAGCACATGCAAGTAAGTCATTCCCATCATGAAACTCTAAGTGAGGCATTTTCTAAGAGTACAGAGAATCTCGTATAAGCCACAATATAATGATCACATTTAATAACAACACTGTAAGATCTGGAATGTAGTATTTGTTCATATTCTGGGAAGGTGTCTTTTTTTAAAAGTTTTCTTGGTATGGTAAATTTAAAATCCATGGACTGTTTTCTCAGTTCACTGTAGGAATAATCTACTTTCCATAATTTTTCTGTTTTAGGGCAGTTTTGCTTTAAATGTAATTTAGGATCAATATGGGTCCACCAGCTGCTCCTCGGGAGAAGGATGGGCAATCTCCTCCCCAGTGATGAACCAACTGCCTCTGAAAACCTGCCGCAGGGTCAGCTATGGGTTGGTGCCGACTCTATGGGACGACACCACCACATGGGGCCATAAGGCTTGGGGTCTTATGTAAAACACATTTTAATAGAAACAGGGAGATGTAGAGGGATTCCGAATGTAGAGGAGCTACAAAAATGTCTTGACTGGGTATGGCCATGCTTGTCTGTACGAGGATGGAAATAATACTAGTAATTAAGGCTTACACATTATTATTCTATGACAGGTTTGGGTTTAAGGGCTTTACATAAATAATTCTAACAACCCAGTGAGATGTTGTTGTTAGGTGTGGTTGAGTAGGACCCATAGAAACCCTATGAGCAACAGATCTCACTCCTGTCCTATCCTGTGCCATTCTCTTTGTTACTGGATACGCTTGAGCCTGTTGCTGCAGCCACCTTTTTGATCCACCTCATTGGGAGTCTTCTCTTTCCCTGAGCATGACAGCCCTTCCAAAGAATAGTCTCTCCTAGCAGTATATCCGAAGTATCAGAGATGAAGCTTCGTTATTCTTACCTGCAAGAAGCACTGTGGCTAGCCCTTTTCAAAGACAAACCTTCATTCTTTTGGCAATTTGGAATATTCAGTTCTCTTCTCCAAAACCACAACTCAAAGGTATCAAATTATTCTGTCATCTTTGTTCACTGTTTAGCTCTCAGATGCCTAGCAAGTAATTGAAAAGACTACGGCCTGAATTAGGCTCACCTTAGTCTTCAAATTGACATCACTGCTTTTCAGTATTCTGGAGAGGTCCTTGACAGCAGACTTGCCCATAGTAATACATCCTGAGTTCCTTCCTGACTGCTGGTACCATGTGTGTTGACTGTGGAAGTAAGATGAAACCACTGACAGCTTCAATCTTTTCTTTTCATAAAGTTTTCACTGGTCATTTTTTTAGAAGCAGCCCTCCATACTTTTCTGCCTAATCTATCTGCATGTCCCACTGAAAGCTGTACATCATCATAACTGTACGTAACTTCCACTGAAAAATGCGTGGAGATGTCCTTGAGCTCTGCCTGGAAAATGAACCCGTCTCACACATGAAAGGCAAATATTCTATCACTGAATTACCACTGCCCTATTGCAGGAACGTAAAAATTGGCAAGTGAGAAGTTTCTTTGTGCTAGACCTAAACAAAGTGTATAGATTTTAGGTTGGAACTCAATCACATAATCAAACATAGGTGAAATGAGTGCTGAGAAATGGAGTCTAGCAATGTTTCTAGGAAAGTGAAGATATAATTTAGATAAAGTAACAGTTTGATAGGGAGCATTGGTGGCTTAGTGATAAGGAGTTTCTCTGCTAACTCAAAGGCATGTGGTTTGAATCCATCAGCTGCTGCATGGGATAAAGACCTCCTCCTTGAGATTTCACTGCCTCTGAAAACTCGCTGGAAGGCCAGCTATGGGCCAGTTCTGACTCCAGAGTACACAGCAGCAATATTTTGATAGTACAAAATTGTATTTGCGTTTTTAGGAAATACAAACTATGCTTGTCCCAGGACTAAAATCTGAGTGAAATTTCAATACCATACTTACAGTGCAACTTGAGCATATTACTTATCTATGTAACTAAACATTTTGTCATCTAAAAGACAGGAAAAAAAATACCCTTTTTGCTAGGTTATCATAAAGTTGAAATGGAAATGTTTGGTAGATCCAACCTATGATGGGCATTCAGTAAATGATAGCTCTTAGTATTATTACTATAACTAAATAGAAAATTATAACCAACTGGTAGCCAACATCAAACCTTCAGTTAACTCTCTTCAGATGCTGAGGCAGGTCCAGCTCCAGCTGATGCTGCTTGGAGCCCAAAGTGCAGATTTGTGAATAGAATTAGTGAATGTTGTTATTTTAAGCCACTGAATTAGGCATATTTCATTAAGTGGCATATTTCATTAAAAGAACTGAAAGGCTAAGTATGACATTATTAGTCAAACTGATTGTATCCAAAAGAATGGACAAATAAAATAAAGAAATGATAAAATGAATGATTTTGAAGGAGTCTAAAGGAATGAATTAGCTTATAGGCAGCAATGTGAATGGGTCTCAAAAATTATCTAGAGTGAGAAAACATTATATACAGTCAATATTTAAATAAATTTTTAAAATGTAAAACAATT
>NW_006400261.1:270505-278289 GCF_000299155.1 Elephantulus edwardii
TGTAAATTTTTCAAAGATTTTTAAAAAGAAAAATAAATATATGGATTAGATCAAAGGGACCTACAGTAGGTATACAAAGATGTACAACCATGGAAGTAGATATGATAATGTATGTAGATGAAGACTTCTCTCTCTCTCTCTCTCACTGGGATCAAGCCAAAACCAACTCATAGCTGACCCTCTGATTGGTTTTTCAGAGCTGCTGGTGGATTTGAACTTCCGGAGAAGAGACAGTGCTTCTCTTGGGTTAGCAATGCAACTTTCTACTGACTACAATCACCAGAGCTCCCTGGAGACTACTAAGAAAGAGAAAAACAAAATAAGAGAATGTCATGTAATTACTAAGTCTCGCTTATATTGTTCTTCAAGGCACCCAGCCAAAATGTACTTCCCAGTCTCATGTGCAGTTAGGTGTGGCCAAATGTTTGAGTTCTGAGCAATGAATTACAGGAGAAGGTGATATGTGCAATGTTCAGCCATGACTCATAGAAAGGGAAAATGACCTTGGCAACTAAAAGACCCTAAATAGAAATAATAATTATGGTACACAAACACTAATGAGACAAATCTGTGACCATACTGAATCAAAAGAGGTCACAGTCACTCTATGACCATATCTGAAGTAAACAGGTAAGAATACAACAACTTCTGGCCTAATGGTTAAGAAGCTGTGTAGCAATCCTAAAGGTAGATAGTTTGAATTGACCAACTGCTCTGTGGGAAAAAGATAGGCAATCTCCTTCCGTGTAATTAAAATGCCTCTGAAAATCCACTGGAGGGTGAGCTTTGGGTTGTTTCCAACTTGATGGCACACAACAGTAACAACATTAGCTATCCTAGGTATTACTTATTTTCAACCATCACATTTAAGGAGCGCTTAAATGAAAATTCATAGCATTCTACATAAAAATCTTCTACAAATAGAAGGAACACTTTCTAAGTGTTTTAGTGAGCTCCCATTAATCTGACACCAAAACCAAAGATATTGCAAGAAAATAAAATTATAAACTGATATAGTATGTAGTCATAGGTATAAAAATCCTTAATTATTAGCAAATTTAGTTCAGAAATATAGAAAAGTTGATTCAATATTAAAAAAATCAATACAATTTATCAAATCAAGCAATTAAATAAGAAAACAATATTATTTCAGTATGTATAGAAAAAGCATTTTATAAAATCCAGTATCTACCTATTCACAATAAATCCTCTTAGCAAGCAGGAAGAGATGGTACTGTACTAAATATTAAGGACATTTAAAAAAAAATAAGTCTACAGTTAACTTAAGAGTGAGAATAAATGCTTCTCCCATGAGTTATGAACAAGCAAGTTTCTTAGCTTTCATCACTTTTATTCACATCATACTGGAAGTCACAGTCAATGTAAGAAAGAAAGAGGAAGAGAAAGAGAAGGCATATATCCTGGACAGAAGAACTAAAATAGTCTCTACTTGCTGACAATATTTTGTCTAAGCAAAAAATACCAAAGAATCTACAAAAATTTTATCAGAATACAACAGCTGAGTGAGATCATAGGGCACAAAGTCAACTGCTCTTTATGTACTAGCAGTGAACAAATGGAAATAAAACATTCAAAACCAGTATATTTTATAATCACCACAAAATATATTTAGATTCTGGACAATTATCTGAAAGCATATGATGAAGATACTAAAGTAAATAAAAATATATACTGTTCACGTATGACTTTAATAGCAAAACTGTAAGAGAAAACAGACCAATAATTGCTAGGAGCAGAGGATGAAGGAGTGCAAGGACATTTGGAGGAGTAAGGTAACTGTTCTTTAGCTTGCCGAGTATTAGGCATTCATCTAAACTCATAGAACTGTGTAATAGTAATAAAAAAAGACTATACATTTGATCTGTGGTGCTGGAAAAAGAGTATTGAATATACCATGGACTGCTAGGAGAACAAACAAGTTCACCCTGGGAAGGGTGAAGATAGGTTGCTCCTTGGAGTCAAGGATTCTGGAGCTCTGTCTGACATACTTTGGACATGTTGCAAGGAGGGACCAGTCCTTGGAGAGGGACATCATGCTTGGGAGGGTGGAGGGACAGCGCAGGAGGGGAAGATCCTTGATGAGATGGATTGATTCTGTCACTGGGGTAATTGGGATGGATGTGTCAGAAACAGTGTGATCAGGAGAGAACAGAGCAGGGTTTAGGGCTGTTGCACAAAGGGTCACTATGAATCACAGGTGACTCAACAGCAAATAACAACAAAAAATTATACATTATGTAAATTATAATAAGTCTGACTAGCCTGTGCAGTTTTTTTCCTCCAATTTTTGTTTTCTGTTTATTGTCATTCACATTTTGGTTATTTGTCAAATGTAATCTTTATTGCTTGCTGGACATTAATCACCCTTGAAAAATTTGCAATGCCAGAGTATTATCATGCTGGTGGATGTTATGTGGAGTTTCTAGAACTCTCTTTTATTTTACTTGAACATATTTTGTTGCTGTTGTTAATTGCCTCTGAGTCAAGCAGAACTCAAAGCGACTCCATGAACAAGACCTGAAGCTTTATTATATATATTATTTTTGCTGTATCAGATAAATACTTTTTTAACTGCTATTGTAATTTCTTAAAAACATATTGGTTATGCAAGAAACTATCCTAAACTTAGTGATATAACATCAATAATCATTTCTTAGTCTCACGCTCAATTGTGGGGGAGACTGGATGTCCTAAGTTCTTGTTTGGGTCTCTCAGAAGGTTGCAGTCAGATGGTGGGTGGGGTTGGCGTCAGTAGCAGGCCTCCTCACTCTTATCTTGGGTAACTGACACAGCATGGCCTGCTCACAACGTGGGAGCTTAGTTTCATAAAGAAGCATCCCAAAAGCAAGCCCGGCACAAATAGCACTACCTTTTCAAATCAAGTTTTAGTGATCACTTAGTGTCACTTCTGCCATGTCCTGTTAGCTAGCTAAAGTTACCAGACCAGTCCATACTCAAGAGGAAGGAAATTGAAATTCTCTTGCTAGGAGGAGTCTCAAAAACGCTGTAGTTATCATGGAAAACAATCAAGGAAACAAAAATCCTCACCACTGGGCCTACATCATGATAGATGGAGAGAAGACTGAAGTGGTTAATGATTATTTGCATCTACAATCAATACACTCAGTTCCAGTAGTAGAAGATCAGGAGGCATATTGCACTGCGCAAGTCTGCAGTCAGGGACCTCTCCAAACTACTGAGGAGCAATGACCTAAGGTAACCCTGATTCAGGCCATGGTCTTTTCAATCATTTGTTACACATCTAGAAGCTGTAAGGATGACAGCAGGAGTGGTGGTGTTGGAGCAGAGGACTGAATGGACTGCCAAAAGGACAGACAGGTATGTCCTGGATAAAGTGCAGTCAGAATGCTCCTTGGAGGCAAAAAATAAAAAGTTTCTTTTCACATACAATGGACATGCTGTTAGGAAAGGCTATTGCTTGGAAAGGTGGACGATTGATAAAAGAGAGGAAGACCTTCAACCAGATATTCTGACACAGTGACTGCAGCAATGGACACAGGTATGTGAGAAATGATGAGGATGGCATAAGATAGGACAGGGTTTTGATCATAGGGTCATAGGTTCATAGGGTCAATGGTGAGCCGTACTTGACTTGAAGGCACCTAACGATAACATCATGATGGAAAACAGAATATACTTTCTGATATCAAACTATATACTTTACACACACAAAACAAATTCACCCCTCTCCTAACATTCTAGCCTCAGATTTAGGCTAGTGCTCCAGCACCCTGCCACATGAGTTGGATCCAGATGCAGAAGAGAGTCTTTGGGTAAAGCTTTTTGAGTAGCTTTTCACTATATACTTGAAGCACTCAACAAACTATGGTATGACAACATATGACAACTGCTAAAGAAACTTCTTTACAGTTCTGAATTCCAGATATAAACCTAATCTCTGGGAATGGGCTGGCCTTCTGAATTATGCTGCCTAATCCACAATGTTTCACAGTGTCTGCAATGGTTCTATTTTCTCTGCTCTCACAAGTGTGGGAAGTCCTTTTTTTCTTTGAACTATTTCTATCCCTGTTTATCTAATCTAAGCTATATAACAAAATAATCTTTAAATTCTGAGATTTATTAAGAATCATCTTGGATACTTATGTCATTGGAAAAATCCAAATCAACAAACTTCTTTAAAAGAAGACATTTTTATTTTGAGTTCCCAGTAATGTTGCTTCAGGATAATGCCATGAAGTTCCCCAAAGTTCTATTTTTTTAAATGGGGAGATCTATGAGGCACACTCCCAGGTTGTCTTGACTCTGAGACACTGCCTTAAATATAACTGTCTTCCAGTAACATCCTTTACTTCATCTCTAGACCATATTTTTCTGAAAGTGTGTGAATATGATCTTTGTTAAGACATTTCTTAATTTTACTATATGGAGATGATAAGACTAAGAATTCTCAAAAAGAGTCTAGATTCACTTTACAGTTAATTTAGTTCTCTTGGTGCAGACATTAAAGCCCTTGGCTTCTAACCAAGAAGTGGGCAGTACAAACATACCAGCTATACCTCCATTGGAAGATGTATCAGTCTGTTTCCATAATTTAGTTTATAGCCTATGGACCACATGAACTTCAATCATCCATGATTAAGACCAAAGGAAGAAGATGGTGCCCAGCTATCAATGCTGTTTGCTTGAAAAGGGATCACTATAAAAAGTTGTGGCTAGAGTGAAAGAAACATGCAAAACAAAACTAAAAATCATGATACAGCCAGGCTTCGCCTGAAGAGAGATAAGCAGACTCTGGAGGACTATGGCTCTTAGTCAACTATGGCATTTATCTTTCAATATGACTTTTCTAGCCCTCATTTGATGATACTATATAGGTGGGCGGGACTCTGTAAATGGGGTGTGTTGGCCTATCCACAAGAGGATGGCTAATAAGTCTACATGAGGGTTGGCTAGACTCACCAATAAATTGAACAGCTATAGCTGCACGGAATAGATCTTACCCCACCAGAAGAAAGAATACTTTGTCCAGCCAGAAAAAAGAGGCTTCCCTCAACCTGGCAGGACCTAGAACTCTGTTGGACAATGGAGGAGGGGGGAGCCAATATTGGCAGGACTGAGAACACGCAGAGCCACAAGGCTCAAAGCCGAGGTGCCTTCGTGCACATTTTCAGTGCTGTCTTGACTGTACTGTTATTAGATTTGAACCATTTGACTCCCCCAATATGGTCTTGTGTGACCTGGGAGCTATTACATTGGATTCTGGACCCAGCAAAACGGTAAGAATGGTGTTGAGAGGAACAGAACGAGCATGGGAGTGTGTGGGAAATGTCTGACATCACAGGAATTGGTTTTGGTTTTGTGGTACTGATGTTATGAGCAGGGATAGTTTTCCCCTGTGAAGTTGGTAAATGTCAGATATGACACTCCCCATATGGCCTTTGCTCTTTTTACATCACCCTTTGAGCTTTGAACATAGGCTAATCCCTGTAGTTCATTGTTCAGGTAAACAATACACAGGCCCAGTATAGTGAGCAGTAACACCAGGGAAGTACTGATTATTGGGAACAGTTCAGGTAAACAATACACAGGCCCAGTATAGTGAGCAGTAACACCAGGGAAGTACTGATTATTGGGAACAATCAACTGGGTGGCCAATTTACAGCCTCTGAAACCCTACTAGAGGGTTAACTACGAGTTGGTTCCTGAAATGAGTTTGCAATTTAAAAATATTTTTCTTTACAATTTATCATTTCATAGGTATTGTTGGATATAATGATGTATTTAAAAATATTCCATCATCAGCCACTACGTGCCAGAATCTAAGTTCTGAGACTATGACAGTGAGTCAGAGATGACTCATCTGTACTTTCACAGACTCCACACACTATTGCAAGAATGGTAACAAGCAAGCTAATAACATGTGAAATTAGACATCATGCTATTATCTGGGTAGTAGTAAGTATTATGAAGAAAGTTAAGCAAAGAATAGAACTCAGTACTATGAAGGTGGTAGTCTTATTCAGACAGTAATCAGATAGAATCTATGTTATAGTCAAAGGAAGCCTTTATGAGAAAGTGACATTTACATTAAGCTCTGAATAGGAAAATCAATCACTTGAAGATTTAAAGGAAAAACAATAAATACTAAATAAAAAAAGATTAAATATTCCTAATTTTTAATCCAGCATTGACTCAACCGAAGTTAAAATGCCTAAGTAGCTGAATTTTCCAATATAAAACAAATTCTACTTGCTGAGATTTTTATTTGTAAAGTACATGATACAGAATAAAAGTCTCTGTATCTTTAAATATTACAAAGAAATGTGCAAGGAGTTAAGAGTCAAAAATCAAAAGGGCCGAACTCGCTCAGCATTTCTTAAGCTCAAGGAACTGAAGAACAAATTCAAACCTCAAGTTGCTATAATCAAGGATGCTTTGGGCACAATGTTAAATGATCCAGGAAGTATTAAAAGAAGATGGAAAGAATATACTCAGTCACTGTATCAAAAGGAATTGGCAGACACAGAAGAATTTCATGAAACAACATACGAGCAAGAGCTTATTGTGATGAAGGAAGAAGTTCAAGCTGCTTTGAAGGAAAGAGCAAAAAATAAGGCCCCAGGAATAGATGGCATACCAATTGACATATTTCAGCTAACAGATGCTGACCTGGATGTGCTCACCAAGAAATGTGTGTGCCAACAAATCCGGAGAACCACCACTTGGCCAACTGACTGGAAGAGATCTATATTTGTTCCCATCCCAAAGAAGGGTGATCCAACAGTGTGTGGAAACTATAGAACAATATCATTAATTTCACATGCAAGCAAGATTCTACTGAAGATTATCCAAAAACAACTGGAACAGCATATCAGCAGAGAACTGCCAGAAGTCCAGGCTGAGTTTAGAAGGGGTCGTGGTACTAGAGATATTGTAGCTAATGTTAGATGGATCTTAGCTGAAAGCAGGGAATACCAGAGGAATGTTTACCTGTGTTTCATTGACTATGCAAAGGTATTTGACTGTGTGGATCATAACAAACTGGGGCTAACTCTGACAAGAATGGGAATACCAGAACACTTGATCATGCTAATGAGAAACCTATACTTGAACCAAGAGGCAGTCGTCAGAACAAAGCAAGGAAACACTGCACGGTTCAAAATTAGGAAGGGCATACACTAGGGATGTGTCCTGTCTCCATACCTTTTCAAACTGTATGCAGATTATCTGGGAGGCGGGGCTCTATGAGAAGTATGGTGTCAGGATTGGTGAAGATTCATCAACAATCTGCGCTATGCAGATGACACAACCCTGCTTGCTGAAACTGAGTAGGACCTGAAGCGCTTGCTGCAGAGGGTCAAGGACTGCAGCCTCCAATATGGATTGAGGCACAATGTCAAGAAGACAAGGAGTCTCACCAATGGACCAAATGGCAGCATCAGGATGGATGGTGAAGAGATTAAGATTGTTCACAGCTTTAGTTTGTTTGGCTCCACAGTCAACAGTCTTGGCACCAGTAGCCAGGAAATTACAAGACATATTGCCATGGGAAAGTCTGCTGTTAGGGACCTCTGTAAAGTACTGAAGAGCAATAGTGTCTCTCTGGAGACTAAGGTGCATCTGCTACAGGCCATGGTCTTTGCGATCACTTGTTATGCATCAGAGTTGGACAATGACTAAGGGGGATAGGAGAATTGATGCCTTTTTGAGCTGTGGTGCTGGAGAAGAGTATTGAGAGTACCATGGACTGCTAGAAGAACAAACAGATTCATCCTGGAAAG
>NW_006400261.1:278879-286473 GCF_000299155.1 Elephantulus edwardii
AAATATTCTTTTAAAAATAAAGTCCACATAAAAGTAGCAGGAGAAAACAGATGGGAATTTATGTAATCTTGAGATGAGCTTTTTTGCATGATGGTGGAAGTAAAAAATATAAAGGGAAAGAGAATAAGTTTGATTAATTTTTATAAAAAAAGTTAAGATTTTGAACAGCAGCAATGCAGAGCAATAAAAACCACAGAAAGGATTAACATATGACAAGGCAAAATACATATTTGTAAATTATAATAAAGATTACTACATTATTGCCAGTAAGTTCAACTCAGAATAACCTTCCATCCGGTTTCTGAGGCTGTAATTCTTTACGAGAAGAATTTACTCATCCTTTTCATTCTAGAGCAATTGGTGTGTTTGAACGACTGACCTTTTGGCCAAGTTATGCACTGTTTCACTGTTGTTCCTCTTTAAGGATTAATCATTTTAACTATTTAAAAAGATATTAAATTACTAGGAAAACATTAACTTGAACCAAAATCTGAAAAAAATTGGCAATATAAACAAGTCATTCACAAAGTTCTACAAATGGCCCAGATACTAAGTGAAAAACATTTCACCGTATTTATGATGAAAGAATTGCAATGAAAACAATTTTTTTGCTAATTGAGAATACAAAAGATGAAAAATAGCAACAAAAATTGTAAAGTGTGAGGAAATAACAACTCCTGTTGGTGAAAGTATAAACTGGAAACAATTTAAAATTTCAACAATAAGGCTGTTAGTGAAATGATCTCCACTCATTACCATGGAGTCAGAATTGACTCATAGCTGACCTTCCAATGGGTTTCTGAAGTCGTAAAATAGCATGGAGATTGTCCATCATCTTAGACCTTTGGGTTAGTTGTACAACTCCCTACAGACTTGTTGTGTGCCCTTGAGCCAGAGCCAAACCAAAGCTGATCCTCCAGCAGGTTTTCAAAGGCAGTTAATAACATGGGAAAAGATTGCCTATCCTTCTCCCACAGAGCAGCTGTGAATGCCTTTGACCAATCCCAGCCTCCTTTGGGACTGCCGCACAGCTTCTTACCACTAGGCCACCAGAGCTCCCTTGATTGCTGTTATAGTCTATGTAAAGATGCATCATCAAAATGAGTACATTTAACAAAAAATGTATGGAATATTTGCTGACTGTGCAGGATAAAGACAGCACGTATTGTTGTTGTTAGGTGCCATTCAGATAAATAAGACTCATAGCCATCCTATGAAAAGTAGATCTGAACCTTGCCCTCAGGGACCCTTACAAGCAAAGGTGGTGAAACTTTGTCTCATATAATTTGTGCATGTTGTCAAGAGGGGTCAGTCTTTGGAAAAAGACATAATGCTATAAAAAGTGAGAGTCAGAGAAAGAGAGGATGATTTTCAATAAGATGGTTTGACAGTGACTCTAACAGCAGGCTGAGGCATATCAGAGATTGTGAGGATGATTTGTACTGTTTGACACCATTATGTAAAATTATGTTTGCACACGCTGAGAAGTATATGAAGTATAATAAGTATAAGCAGAATAATAGTAAGTTTAAATATAAGTATAATATGAACAATTTTTATTTACATACAATGGGATTTAAGGTATTATTTTTTTTAAATGAACACATACTTCCTTTTGTAATTGTCCCAAATAGAGGTTTTTAAAAAGGTACACTAGTTTGAATGCTAATAATTCAAATACTTACTGAAAACTACCAAAACAGCTTAAGTTCTCACTTTACCAGACAAGGGAAAGTGTAATGTAATATTTATGAAACTACAAGAAAGCTAATATTGTGGCTAACTCTAATACTATTTGTTGTCATGTGCTATTGAGTTGGCTCTGATAATAATTTTTTTTCCTAACAAAATCAAATATTAATCCTGCGTCATTCTCACAATTAATTTTTTTTGAGCCCATTGTCACCACCACTATCTCAACCCGTGTCCCTTTCCCTCACTGACTACATCATCTTTCCTCTTACTTTTTAAGTAATGCTGTGCTAACAGAATTTCTGAACTACAAAAAATGCAAGAACAAACTTTGGATACACTTAACTTAGATTTCCCAAATGTTAGTAGTTTCTACTTTAGTCCTATCCTCCTCTCTTTTCTAGAATGATTCAAGTTGCCATGAGAATGTGCTGTAAATATTCAGTATGCATTTTCTTACAAAACAACAAAGTTACACAACCATCGAAGAGTCACTGAAGTCAAGAAGATAATACAGAAACAAACTCATAGATCTTGATAATTTAATTGTCTTGGTGTATCTTTTAAAACAAAAGGGCATCTAATATTACTGTATACAATCAATTATGTCTTTAGGCTCTTTAATCTGATGTTGTTGTTGATTCCCATTGAATCGAGCACAACTCATAGCAACCCTATGAACAAAAGGCCTGAAGCCTTTCTATAACTATCATCATTTAATCTGATACAATATGAAAAACTTAGTAATGTTTCTTAAAAAATGAACAAATCTTAAAATGCAATAATCTTCCAGAATGTACCCAAAGTAGATTTATCTAATATTTTCTTATGATTATATTCAGACTATGCACTAAAAAAAAATCCAAGACCTAGGGCTATATGTTACTATAGTAAGGACATATCCTGCATTAATTAGGCCCATTATTGGCAAAGTTAACTAATGTCTTAAGTCAGAGCTGGAATGCAAAGACCTATAAAGAGAAATTGAGAGTTTTGAGGTTCCCCCTCTTATCTTCTCTACTGCCATACACTAACCTCTAAGAAGATTAATTACCTTCTGATTTGAAAATTGATCAGTATGGTTGTAACTTGTAATCTTTCCAAGAACCTATACAAACCATTTAGTTTCTTCTGAAATAACTACCACAAACTAAAAACAAACCAAAATATGGTCTCATACTTGCAGTAACATCTTTAAAGTGATAAAACAAAAAAATTAACAATTAGACTTTTATGTCCAACAAATTATTTTCAAAATGGAAGGTGATGAAGCCTACAGTACTCAATGTGCTGATAGACATTTACATATTTCTTGAACTTATACACACACGTGTGTGTATATAAAATATATATACATACATATATTTAAAATATTATACACATATATATACACACACACATAACGCAATTTGACAGTCTTCAAAGATATCAAATTAACTTAAAAAGGAAAAGAGCAAAACAACTATGAGCTATCATCTCACCCCAGTCAGGATAGCAAAATTTAACAGAACAGTAAGCAACAAATGCTGGCAAGGTTGTGGAGAAACTGGAACCCTATTCACTGTTGGTGGGAGTGTAAAATGGTGCAACCACTGTGGAAGGCGGTATGGTACTTTCTCAAAAAGTTGCAAATAGAGAAACCATTTAACCCAGCAATTCCACTACTGGGAATATATCCCAAAGAGACCATAACGGACATCCAAGCAGATATATGCACACCCATGTTTACTGTCGCTTTGTTCACAATAGCAAGGAGTTGGAAACCACCTAAGTACTCATCAACAAATGAATGGATAGAGAAACTGTGGTATGGTCACACAATGGAATATTATGCTGCACTGAAAAACAAGGAACTCATGCAATATTATTCAAAATGGGTGACCCTGGAGGACCTTATACTGAGTGAAGTATCTCAGTCACAAAAGGACAAATACTGCATGGTGCTACTGTTGTAAAACAGGACTGACACTGGGGGCGGGGGAGACTGAGAAAGATGGGTTTAATAATGTATACTGCATTAAAACAAATTAGGGAGAAAATTGTTTAAAAGGGATATGTGATTAGGTATTTTTGTCATGACAGGAGTCCAGATCGAAGGCTGCACAGTGGAGTGGACCTGGGGGGGAGGGACCGTAAAACAGTCAAGGAACTTTTACTTTTCCAAGAGGGGAGTGTACTGGGGGGAGGGCTGGGAGGGCAGGAAGTGCAACAATGAATGAATGGGGGGGAAAATTGGATAATGAATAAAGAATGTCAATTAAAAAAAAAAAAGGAAAACAGCCATTTCAAATGATCTGAACAAATTGGAGAGTCATGTAGATAAATATGTAACCTAAACCTTAGCTCTCATGATATATAACATCTCAATTGTATTACACAGACTTAATTGCAGTAATTAAAGAGAAAAATCTTTTTGACTTTGTGTCAGGCAAGAATTTCTAGGAAAGAATAAACTAATTATCAGACTTCCTCAAAATGTAAACATTTGCTCATCCAAAGACACTGCTAATAAAACAAAAAGGCCACGTAATAGACCTGGGAGTGTTTGCAAATCTGATAAAAGATTTGTATCATGAACATATAAAGAACTCCTGTAACCCAGTATGATAAAAATCCCAGGTAAAGGGAGCTCTGGTGGCCAAGTGGTAAGAAGCTGTACTATAATCCCGAGATACGCAGTTCAACTCCACCAAATGCTCTGCTGAAGAAGGAGGGGCAATCTCTTCCTGTACCAGTCAGATGTGATTTGATGGTACACACACACAAACAAACCACCCCAGGTAATACATGAGTCACCCAGGGAATTCCAGAATCGCTAGGTGAGGAGTTTGGCAATTTCCGCTGCCTCCCCACCCCCGGATGATAAAGCTGGTCAGAATAATCCAAACATTTAAAACTTTTTAAAATGACCAAAGGCAAGTAACAAAGGAGAGAAGTTACTTGAGCAAACCTACTGAACATTGTGGTAAGAACAAATGGGGCCGGGACACTTTGCAACGGAGCTACCACAATCATCAGTTTTTCCCACCACCCTCCCACACTCGGTAGCCCCACAGTTCTACCATAAGACTGGCTGTGAGGAACTGCTGCAGTTTCTCTTTGGAAGGGGTGAACTGATTTGTAGCAAAGCGCAAGAAAACCCCGCAGGACTGTTGCTGAAATGAGTATTAATCTTAGTGCCAAACAATCAGGAAAATGTAAACACTGCAGCCAGTTGAGGTTGTGGTACTGGGTGAGATAAGCAACAGATGGGTAGAACAGTCACAGTAACCATGGAGATCTGGGGAATAGGCCTCTAAGAGAGAGCCTTGATAGCCCACTGCTTTTCTGCACGGCATGTTAAGGTTGCATGAATATGACCCAACAATTCCACTTCTAATATCACTACTCAACATAAAAAAGAGTGGACCATGTTAAACACAGTCCTGAGAACATTGTCTAGAGGGCCCAGCTACCACTGCTGATTGATTATTCTAAAGGGCTTACAGGGAGAATACAGAACACAAATCAAGACCATAAAAAGAGCCAGGCTTGCTGGACAAGAGCCTGAATGAACCTTTGTGTAGTGTCACAGGTTTATTGTTCAAAATGACCTTCCTAGCCATTAGCATTGCCACGTGGATGGAAGGATCATATGATACGGCGTGTTGGTTTATCCGTGAGAGGACTGGCTAGTCTCACCATCCCACTAGGTTTAAATTTGAGCCAGTTCAGTGGCAGAACTGGGAATCTCTACACGGATAAAGGAGGAGGAGCACTGAATCTTCTTTGGGACCAACAATTCCTGTGCACTCAGACCAGGGCTTAAAGGAGCTGCTGCTACAGCAGCCTCATCAGAGAATCAGATGAACCTGAGGGAACCTTTTTCAAAGCTTGCTGGAGGACTGAGGCAAGATGGCAGAACCAGCAGGATTGAGGGAACCTAAACCATGAGGCTGAAGGTCAAATTCTGTGACCACCCTTGAGAAGCTGTATGGACTGAGGGATTGCATCCTACTGCCAACCTGAATTATTGCCCGTTAACGTCCCCAATAAATCCTACAACTGTGAGAATGTGAGTAGAGATTGAAGCTCAATATAAAAAAAACAAAGATTCTCACCACTGGGCCAACTGGCAGCTTCATGAATGACGGAAAATAAATTAGAATTTCAGCTTCCTCAACACTCATGGCATCAGCATTCAGGAAATCAAAAGACGAAATGCACTGGAGACCCTTGTCTCCTTGAAGCTTCGTTTTACATACTTTGGGCATGAACCAGTCCTTAGAAGGACATTCCATGCTTGGAAAGGTGGAAGGACAGTTCAGTAGAGGAAGACCTCTGATGACATAGATTGACACAGTAACGTAACTGGAGGTAGGTATGCCAGACACTGAAATTGTCTCAAAACAGGGCAGCACAGAAAACAACTCTCTCTCTCTCGTAATGTCTTGCTACTTCATGAGGAGCTTCAAAATCCTTGTCTCCAAGGAGCAGCTTGATTTCATCTTCTCCAAGAGAAGATGTTGTTCTCTTAACAAATGTTCAGTATTTTTCTCCAGCAACACAATTCAAAGGCATCAAGTCTTCTGTGATCATTGGTCAATATCCAGATCTGTGATGTGTAACAAGTAATTGCAAAGACCACGGCTCGGATCAGGCACATCCTAGTCTCTAGACTGACTGTTGCTCTTCAGCACTATGGAGAGGTCCCTGACAGCAGATTTTCCCAGTGCACTTTGTCTTTTGGATGGTGCAGGACATAAATCAGTATTCAGATCTTTTGTTCATAGGGTCCTACTCTATTTGACAGCAACTAACAACAACGTCTTGAATAATATGCTCAGCATACAGATTAAGTATCATAAAAGAATACAACCTTAATGTACAATTTTCTTTTAGGTTTTCATGAATGTTTATAAAAAACTTGGGATTTCCACTTATTCATTGTTGCACATTTTCATCCCTGTCCCCCTGCCCCCAAAGTTTTTCTTTGGAAAAAAGTTCTTTCACTGTTATACAGTACCATAAGCATCCACCCCCACCCCACTACTTTACTATGCAACTCTTATTCTGGACTCGTCATGCCAATAATACCTAATCATATATTCCTTTTATACAGTTCTCTCCCTTGTCTGTTTTAATGTCGTGTAAATTTTTTATTCCCTTTTCTGTTTCCCCCTCAACCCCCGAATCAGTCCTATTTGGTAACAGTGGCATTATGCAGTATTTGTCTTTTTGTGACCATCACAGCATTGTAGTAGGATTTGAAATAAGAGAGTGATGCCTCCTACCTTTTCTTTTGAAGGAGTGCTGTGCTTATTCGGGGTAGATTTCCATTCCAAATGAAATTGGAGATTACCTTTTCCATCTCATTGAAGAATGGAATTGGCATTTGTATTGGGATTGCACTGAATGTGTAGACTGTAATTTTTACAATATTGCGTCTTCCTATCTATGAGCAAGGGATATTCTTCCATTTCTCCAGGTCTTTGTTTCTTGAAGTAATGTTTTGTAATAGATCCTTTGTGTTTCTAGTTAGATTTACTCTCAAGTATTTAATCCTGTGATTAGCTACTGTGCTGGTTGTTTTTCTTTAGCTCCAGTTCTATATTCTGTGTCACTGTAGAGAAGAAATCCAATTGATTTTTGTATGCTCATCTTGCATCCTGCCACGTTGCTGAATTGGGTCAACTATGTCTAGGAATTTTCTTGCTGAATCTTTGTTTTGTAAATTTACTATACTTTCATCTACATATAATTTTACCACCTTTTTGCGAATTTGGGTATCTCTTATTTCCTTCTCTTGTCTTATTGCTACCGCTAAGACTTCTAATATTGAACAGGAGAGGTGATAACAGGACATCCTTCCCTAGTTCCTGTTCTCAAAGTTGTTGTTGTTATGTGCTGTCGAGTTGTTTGC
>NW_006400261.1:287948-289283 GCF_000299155.1 Elephantulus edwardii
TGACTCAGTATATTCCTTCCATCTTCTTTTAATATTTCCTGGATCATTTAATATTCTGCCCAAAGCATCCTTGATTACAGCAACTCTAGGTTTGAATATGTTCTTCAGTTCCTTAAGCTTAAGAAATGCTGAGCAAGTTTGGCCCTTTTGATTTTCTGACTCTAGCTCCTAGCACATTCCATTGTAGTATTTTGCTTTGTCATTCCGAGCAGCCTTTTGGAATCTTCTGTTCAGCTCTTTAGTATCTTGAATTCTTCTTTGTGCTTTGGCTTCTCTACGCTCCAGTGTTCTCAAAGAGAAAGCCTTTAACTTCACTGAGAACAATGTTGGCTCTCGGGTTTGCATTTACTCTTTTTACTATGTTGAGGAAATTCCCTTCTATTCCCATTTTTGTTGAGTGTTTTAATCAGGAAACAGTGTATTTTATCAAAGGCCTTTTCTTCTCAATTGACAGGATCATGTGGTTCTTGTTCTTTATGTGATGAATTACACTTTATGTTGAACCATCCTTGCATACCTGTTCTGAATCCCACTTGGTCATGGGGAATTATTTTTTTGATGTATTGTTGGATTCTATTGAGCATGCCTCTTTCAAACCCAGCTGGAACTTCTGGCTATTCTGTTAAAGTATTTATTTCTGGATGATATTCAGCAATATTTTGCTTGTATGTTCTATCAATTATATTGTTTGAGAATTTCCACATTCTGCTGGATCACCTTTCTTGGTAAGGGGAACAAATATGGGTATCTTCCAGACAGTTGGGCAGGCAGTTCTTCTCCAAATTTCCTGGCATAGACTGGTATGTCCAGGGCTGCATCTGTCATTTTGCATCTTGAACTTCATTACCATTGGCTTTGATCAGATGGTGGTTCTTGTTTTGTGCTGTTGAGTTGCCTGCAACTAATAATGATCCTATGTACAACAGCCCTAAACCTTCTCTATCCTGTGCCAATCTTATTGTCTCTGACATACCTACCTCCGTTACCCCAGTCAGTGAATATATGGTACTTCTTGAAATATTTGTGGTGGGTGTTTGGGTTTTTTTTTGTTACAATGGTGTCACTCTGGAGACTAAGGTGCGTCTGATACAGGCCATGGTCTCTGCATTCACTTGTTATGCATCAGAGAGCTGGACAATGACTAGGGAGGATAGGAGAAGAACTGATGTCTTTGAGCTGTGGTGCTGGAGAAGAGTACTGAAATGTACCATGGACTGCCAAGAAAACAAACAGATTCATGCTGGAGAGGGTTAAACCAGGCTGCTCCTTGAAGGCAAGGATTCTGGGGCTTTATCTGACATACTTTGGACATGTTGCCAGGAGGGACAGGTCCTT
>NW_006400261.1:291378-310585 GCF_000299155.1 Elephantulus edwardii
GGGTAATCGGGATCGGTGTGTCAGAGGCGGTGCAGTTGGTGCAGGATAGAGCAGGGTTTAGGGCTGTTGTGCATAGGGTCACTATGAGTCGGAAACGACTCGATGGCACATAACAAAACAACAATAGCTATTATTACTAAGTGCTTTACTATTATCTGGTGCATATATGTATCTTCACATTTAATCCTCACATCAACCCTGAAGTAGTAAAGGAATATTACACCTTTTTTTAAGAGAAAAATGATTCAAAGAGATAAAAGTATTTTCTCCAGTATCACAAAATGATAAAATTAGGCATGTTCTTAACCAGTTTTTTTTAAAAAATTCAATACCTCACACATCTTTGAAGCTTCAGAAAGCTTTTCCTTTTAACTATTCTTCCCTTTAGAACATTGATTGAATCATTTTACATTCCCAAGCAGTGAATAAGAGAAATATTATGTAGCACTGAAAAGTATCAAACTTGTAAAACACAATGGAAGACATAATGTTTGTGGAGTGAAATATTTCAGTCACATAAAGACAAATACTACATAACACCGTTTTTTTATGATTAGACATTTTATATATGACAATAATCTGGAACAAGAAGTGTATTGCAAAGTGAGCTGAGGGGGGAGATGGGAGGGAAATGTACCTCAATTAATGGAATAAAAACCCAACCTTTCTGTAAACTTTCATTAAAATCACAATTTTAAAAAAAACAACCCAAAAAACCACAACACACTGGGCTAATACTAAATCCACCATAAAGGAATGACTGGCACTTAATACTTCCCGACAACATATCTCTAGTACAAAGTGTACAAATAGGTTTCACATTAGAAATGTTAAAGTAATCTTTACTTATAATTAATTAAGGAAAAAAGACCTCTTTTCCCATTACTACTCAAAAGAAGTAATTTCTATTATAGAGTACCAAGCAACATTTTTAGGCTGAATTTTGTGGAAATAAACACTAAAAAATATATAAAGCTATTCTAACATCAGTTATTTCCTGGTAACTTTTTGAGACTCAGATTTTTCAAAATTTTATTGTAATGTAGTATTAACTTTTGATAAACATCGACAGTTGTAGGGGGCTTCAGGCCTTTTTTTTACAGGGTTGCTATGAGTTGTGCTCAACGTGAAGGCAATCAACAACAATATCATCAACTTACATACTTTTATATATTATTATTTATAAGGACTAAATCCTCTGCCACTGAGTTGACTCCGACTTACAGTGACTTTTAGGACAGAGTAGAACTGCTCCATAGGACTTGCTTCCAAGTGAAGAAGGCTGCCACTCCTTTGCCCACAGAGCAGCTAGTGGGTTTAAATCACTAGACTTGAGGTTAACTGTTAACAGTCAAGTGTTTTAACCACACCACCAACAGGGCTCCTAGGAGTAGATATGACACATTTCCTTGAAAAACTCTTATTTCCCACTTACAAATAATGGGATAATTTGGCAAAATTGTTTCAAGTTTTATTTATTCAAATATCAATAATTAATTCCTCCATTTTAGTTTGGAAAATAAAAGTTGTTTCTAATACATTTTTCTACATTCCTTATGACTGATGATTTTGATACCTTATATAACTGGGAAATAATAGAGGACATTAAGAGGTATTACATAAGAGATGTGAAATTACAAACAAACAACAGAAGTGAATGTCTATCATTATGATGATTCTCAAACACTCTTAAGTTATTACAAACAGTCCTTTCCTTTTCTACAACAGCATGCTCTAAGGTTTGCCTTTAACTCTTTCCCTTTTCTTTCCAGGGGTTCTTTACCCCTTTTTCCCCCCTTCTTTCTTTTTTAACTCTTGAATGTCCCACCTTTCACTAGCTATGCCTCTATCTTACTGCCTTAATAAATATTTTTCACTTATTTTGTTAAAAAAAATGTTAGGATCAACAAGTAAAAAAAAAAATTCTGTAATTAAGATCAATATCACCATCAAATTCCAAAATCTCTTCTGTATCTGCCTGAACTGTTACTGAATTACAGGCGTACAGTTGCTCCAAATGCTGCCAAAATGCTTAAAATAGTGAAATGTTTTTAAGATGCTGACACCAGGTTCACTGGTAATAGGATACATGAGAGACTAAGTTGATCAAATGTAAGTCATTAGTGTCTACCAATGTCAACATTCCAAGACAGAAAGGAAAATATAAAAATTGATTAACAGGAAAAAACTTTTTTTACTTTGGTACCAACACTTGGGAATTCTCGCAGGTACCTCAACTTCTAGGGCAGAACTAAGAAATGTAATGTTAGTAAGGATTACAGTATGACTTAAAATTTCTCCCATCCACAGTTGTTTCTGGGCTATGTGTTTATGCCATGTTGCTCTTTGCCCCTCTAAAAGTCAGCAGTGTAAAATCTATGTTTTTTGTAGCCATTAGTCTAAAAAATAATGAGGACTTAAGTATCTGAGAATATTCCAACTCCGTTAAGTACAGCAATATTGCACTTTCAACTCAAGAGTATAACTTATTTGGTTTCCCTTAATAACAAACCTTCTAGTCACATATCGCTACCCTCCCTCACAAACAAAACCCAACAACAATCAGCTGATGTAGCTGACCAGATAACTGCCATTCATTCAGTACAGGAGTTCTGTGACTAAAAAGTAACATTCTCCTATCTTAACAAAGAATTCAGAGAATTCGTGTTAATGAGTACTGTTTTATAATTTAGTTTCAGAATGAGAAGATGTGGACAAAGAAGAAAAGTAAAGCAGACAATGAAAAACAGTTATTCACAACATACCTCAGTAAAAATTCTGAAGTTACATCCTTCAGGAGAAAAGGGAAGGGGCCAAAGACAAAATATTGGCATATTAGGGGATTTAAAAAAAAAAATCAAGATATAAGAGGTCTCTCTCATTCAACTAATCACTGTTTATTCAAGATGAACTGTCAAGAAAATGGCCCAAGTGAACCATAAGATTATCTATATATAAATATGCACTCATAATGAATAACCACTTTCACCCTTGTGTTATTTTACATAATTTCTGATAATTTCATTTATATGGAAGAAACTTCTACTGAAGAATAAGATCATTTGGATATTTTTATCAACATACCAGCAAATCAACAGTACTAAGAAAGTAAAAAATTTTCTTGAGTTGGAAAAACAAAATATCACATTTAGTTCAAATGTAGTTGACAGATGAAACTAATTTGTTCAATTGGCAAGTTAGTAGATAAAATAGGTACTATATATCCAAATTATAATTGTTAGCTTAAAAAAAATCCCCTTGTTATATCCTATGATAACATATTTTATTGTGAATGACGGCTTTGGAACTCTGCTATACCCAAAATCATAAACAGGGACGTGAGACAAATAAGCTTTGAAAAAGAATTTGCAATTTCATTAACCTGGTTAATCAGTAATATTTAAAAAACACATACTAATAAATATGCTAAGAGTATGCTACAGTATTTTTCTGAGTGACATTCTAATATAGAGTCCAATAGGCAAAATGAATATAACTGAGTTAACATTTAAAAGAAATATGCCAGCTGGTAATAAGAAACTGAAATCTACATAGTAAGCAGTGGTTAATAACAACTTTTTTTTAATGTTGTTTTGGCTATCACAAAAAAAAATCAGTTATAGAAATCATTGTTTAAATTTCAATCACAAACATTGCTCTTAAACAAACAATCTCAGTCTACTTCCCAGAAAACAGCCAAAGTTAAAGAGAATAATTTTACCTTCTATTAAACCATTTGGAGAGGGGCTTGGGATGAGCCAGATCAAAGCAAGATGAGGAATCAAAATTGGCATTCAATCCGTAACAGACAATAGTGGCACTGGAGTGAAATCTCAGCACATACTGCTTTCTACATACTCAAGCGCAAAATTATTTGAAAAACAAGTATTTATAAAGGTTCTAGAAAGCTATAATCAACTTGATGAGCTATGCTTTCCATCTTTGTCACCATATTTAGTTGTCCTTTTTTCCAGGTAAACATTTAAATATGTAACATGATTATTTATGGCCTACACATACACTATTCAGTGCACTTTTAAATTTAAAAATATCATAAATAACATTATGTGTTGCTGTTACTATTATGTACCACTGAGTCAGAACTGACGAATACGAATAGCTGACCCTCCTACAGGTTTTCAGAGACTGTTAATCACACGGGAGGAACCTGCCATCTTCCTTCATGGCGCAGAACTTCAACATTATGTTGACTTCAACATTATTATGACTATTACTTACTTATAATTATTTTCTGGGATAATAACCTTCATTTTTAATAAGAACTGGAACAGTTGGTGTTTGTTTTCTACAGCTGAAAACTTTCTTTTAGGATGTCAATAATGGAGACTACACTTGAAAATACTAACTTATACAAGTTGGGTTTGTTGTTTGTGTTTTTTACAAAAAGGGTCTGACATAAACAGACTTATAATAATAAGCACTGTTCTAGACAAAGACAATAACCAAACAGTATTTGACACTGGAAAACACTGAATTTCTTTAAAAACGACAGGAGTGTCCACTAGAGCAGATGAAGCACAGAATCTTATGATAAACAGAGGCCAATTCAATTTAGTAAGTTTGTGAGAGTATAGCACAGAAGGCACAGAATAAAGAAGAAAAAGTCAACTCTAGCCAATAGGTTTGAAAAGCACAGTCAGTAGGTAAATCCTATCAGAAAAGCAACTTCCAGGAGAATCTGAGAAGTTAACTACCACAGCTGTTAGGAAATCTTTTTCTAAAAGATTGGAATACAGCAAATTGTGCTACAATATACCAGTAGTAGAATACAAATGAGTCATTCACATTCTAAGAGGTTTTTCTGAGGAAGGGAAAGCTTGTAAAATTAAAAACATGAGATTAAAATAAATTCAATTTAAGATTTCTCTCATTGCCACTGAGTCAGAAACAAGTCACAGCTGTACGATTCATGGGAGGAGACAGCCTAGCTTTCTTCTGAGGAGCAGCTGGTGGACAGGAACCTTCGAGTTGGCAGGACACCACCTTACCACTCACTGAGTCACAGGAGAAAAAAATTTAAGAGAAGAATATTTTCCACAGGCGAATAAAAAAGCACCTATGACACTGTGCTGTCAGATGTTACAATGGAGGTTTTGAATTCTTTTATCAATTGCAGCATAACAAAAGGTATTTCACAGCATGACTTTAGGGAAAATGTTATCTAGCCTAGTGTATATAGAAATCAATTAAAAATACTTCTGTTTACAACACGTAAGTTTTTCTGGGTAGCAGCAGTTGCTCCTGTACTTGCCCTTTAAAAAAATTATGAAACAGAAGCAATGGAGTTAAGGGGAAGAACTAGAGAATGAAGAATAAACAGCATGAAACAGGAAAGCAAATACTTAAAAGACATCAACAATAGCTTAAAATGAGGAAACAGTACTATGTAACTTTTCATCACACCAGTAAAGAGCACTACCTAAATGTTCACCAGTAACATTTTCCCTTATGTTGAAAACAGGTATCTACACTAAGGCTGGTACTTTAAAAAAAAGAGAGAAAGAAAAAAACACATTCACTATTATAGCCCTGATAGCCCTCTTCCAGTTTTTTGTTTTCAGTTGTATTCTGTGGGAATATTTATTTACATAATTTTTCTTAATACAATTTCTTTCTACACAAAACGGAATTTAGAGTCACTATAGAATAACATTTTTAATTACAGTAATAGCACATTAATAAATTAACAAAATCTTCATATTTGCTTTAAAAAAATCATTTATCAAATGCTAACCTCCAGATTTTCTGGAAAATTAAAGATGCAAATTGCTATAAATCTGGCATCCCAATCAAATTGTGATTTCTAAAAGTATATAAAATGTCCCTTAAATAATCTCAAGTTCCACTCCAGAAAATGTTATTTTAGTTTTTTCATAAGTTAAGTTTAGAACCTTCTAAATATTTTACCCAAATGTGGAAAACTGTTTTAAGATGCAAAGCATAATAAAATAATTACATGGAAAGAACAAAAAATACCCGTTAAAACAAAGTTATAGCTGGCAGCACTTGAAACTGGTAATTTGTATTTCTCAAAGAGTTGCATAGCTGCAAGATTATTTCACTGCTGATTAACAGCTGAGCAGTTTTATTTAAGAGGAACAACGTATTTCATAAACTGAATTAGACCGTCCTACATTTAATGAATTAAAATGCAATTATATAACTTGATTTTACTCTTTGGAAAGCATTCTGATAATGACAAACACTTTGAATTTAAAAATATTAATATATTTTTGCCTTCTTATGCAGAATGTACCTTTCCACTCTTGGGGAGAAAATGGAAGAACTGAGATTTTGGTCTGCATTCAGAGAACGTTTTACTGCTTGATTACACTTCTTAGGTTTGCATTAAAGACTTTAAATTAAGCAAATTATGAGATTTTCAATTTAAGAACAGATGAATGCAAAAACTGGGAAAATAAAAGAGTCCCCAAATTAAAAAAAAAAAAACCAAATCAGAACACAACTACTTGTGCAGCTCTAGAGAACTTAATAAAAAGTAAATCAACTTTTAAATCAGTTAACTTTGGCATCTGAATACAAAATTTTTATCAGTATTACCTATGTAGATGACTACTAAGGGATGTGCAGCATTTTGAAAATCCCTGTGTATGTCCTTTATATGCATGTTTGCTACTGAGTTCTGTGGTAATTGCCTCTTTTCAAGCAGATATATTTTTCTTTGTCTTCTGTCTGATTGTCCATCTCTGTGTTCTGGACTGTCACAGAACTCAGATTTCTGACTGAGTATGAGTGTACTTTTGTATTTCCAGAGACACATCTTCATATCCATCAGGTTTTTCAAGCATCTTGAAAAGATAAGAAAACCTGTTTAAAAATACATATATTTGGTTTTAATGTGTGATCAGTAACAGTTACAAAATACAACTATTTATCCATGACATTTCTTGAGTTACTTACTATATATTTTTATTGCCTTACTGTTCTAAAAACTTCTAAGTTTAGAATTCCACTGAAAAACACTTAAAAGATATAGAAGGAACAGTTAAAACCTAAAATAGTAAACAGTCATCAAATAATAACTAATACATTAACAGTCACTCCCCCTCTCTAGAACAGACCATACCTGAGTATAGAAACCAACATTTAAAACATTTTTTTAAAAATAACATAAACATAAATTTATTAATGTCTTCTATTAGCTAAATACTCAAAATTAAAGCCAGTAATATTCATGTAGCCCTATTTTTGGTTGATGGTAAATGCTCAAGGATATAAGAAATGCTGAGTTTTGCTGCTCTATACTGCTTTTCTTTCTTCCTTTCTATGTTTTAACAACACTGTGTCTCCTCTACAAACCTGAGACAACAGTGGGATAGAAAAAATTTATCATTCAGTACATATGAACAAGCAGTCAAATACAGGCAAAAATAAGTTAAGACATCCTACATATATAAGTTGATGAAAAAATGACATTTCAATACCTACAGAAATAAAGCCTGTAGTTTAGATTTCTATAGAAAACACATGCAATAAAACAGTAAGATCAAACTGAAGCATAACAGAAGGAAGCTGAAATGCTGCTTAAGACCTACATACACACACCATGACTATGGGATGTGAGGCACGCACTGCCATCAAGTCCACTGCAGTTCATGTCATCTCTACAGGATAGAGTAGGGCCATCCCACGTGGTTTTTTAGCTTGTTCTGTAAATCCCATAACCTCGTTTTATTAAGTGGCTTTCATCTTTTTTATGCTGTTGTTACGTGCTATTGAATTGTCTGTGACTCACAGTAATCTTATGTACAACAGCTCTCAAGTCTGCCCTGAGCCAGTCTGACTCTGATAAAACTAATCTCACTGCCACAATTATCGTGTTAATCCATTTCATCTAAGGTCTTTCTCTCCTATGCTGTCTTTCCACCCTTCCCAGTATGATGTCCTCCAAGGACTGGTCCCTCCTGGCCACATGCCCAAAGTACATGAGACAGTCTCAAAATCCTAGCCTTGAAGGAAAAACTTAGTTTCACTCTCTCCAAGATAGACTTGTTTGGTCAGGCAGTTCATGGTATGCACAATACTCTTCTCCAGCACCACAGCTCAAAGGCTTCAATTCCTCTTCTGTATCCTTAGTCCAGCTCTCTGAAGCATAGCAAGTAACTGTGAAGACCATGGCCTGGATCAGATGTACCATAGTCTCCAGACTGATACGTCTTAATTTTTTTTTTAAAATGAAACGCATTGTTTATTTTCCGTCAACCTTATTTCCACTTTTAAAAGACAGTTTAAGACCATTCCCTGGTGGTGTCCACCCACTCAGTGGCCTGAATGGTGGGGGCTGCAGACCAGTCTTCAGTCGCAGGCTGAGCGGTCCAGCCTTCTGTAGGGAACTGCTGAATTGGCACAGAGGGCACTTGGACACCTTCGGTCCAGTCTGTAACTTCAGGCTGAGCAGCAGTAAATTCAGGAGCAGGGGCCATCCATTCTCCCTGAAACTCCTCCTTGGTCACAGCTTTTTCAGCAGCAGCCTGTTCTTCCTTTTCAATTTCTTCCAGATCTCTGTAGAAATACAGATTGGGCTCCTGGGAGATCGTGCCACACATGCACAGGACTTCCTGGGCCAGCATCCACCACAGCAGACCCACGGAGTGAGCTCCCTTGTTGTGACACGGGATAGCAATGTATACGCAACGCAGAGGAGAATCTGTGTTACACAGGACAATGGTGGGCAATTTAACGTAAGATGCTTCTGTCAGAGGCTGGTGGTCAGCGCTGGGATCAGTAACCACCAGAAGACGAGGCTTCCGGAAGGCTGCCTGGATCTGGTTAGTGAAGGTTCCAGGAGTGAAGCGCCCGGCAATAGGAGTGGCCCCAGTAGCATTCACTATTGCACATGTTCTTCCTTCCCCCCAATTCTTTAAGTATTTTTAAATTTGTTTTCATACAAGAATTCATTCATACTGTTTCATATACATTATTTGCCATTTAATCCTTCATTTATCTAATTTTACACATTCATTCATGTTTGTTGTTATGTGCCAACGAGTCGCTTGAGACTCATAGCGACCCTATGTACAACAGCCCTAAATTCTGCTCTATCCTGTGCCAATTGCACTGCCTGACACACCCATCCTGATCTAATATATAATTACCATTGATCTATGCCTAGTATTATACTAAGTTTTCAAGTCTTCGTTGAATCTTATCTATTCCCTCTCTTTCCCCCCAACATGCCTCCTAAACTCAGTTATAATAAGGATTGCCACCCTTCTCCTTTTTCTGTTCCCTTTCTCCCTTCTGGACATTTATCTACATCTTACTAGTTATCCTTCTATGCAGTACTTGTCCTTATGATTCTGAGTAAGTTTACTCAGTATATGCTCTCTAAACTCTCCCACTTTATATAGTATTTTACAAAAACCATTACTCCTTAGTGCTACATAGCATTCCACTGCATGAATGCACCACAGTTTCTCAATTCACTTATTTGTTGATGGACATTTGGGTTGTTTCCATTATATTTGTTATTGTAAATAATGTTGCTATGAACATAGGTTTACATCTCTCTGCTCATGTCTCAGTTCTAATTTCCTTGAAGTATGTTTCTAGCAGGGAACTGACTGGATCATATGGGATTTTTAGGTTCAGCTTTTTGAGGAAACCCCAAACTGTATTCCAGAGTGGTTTGTACCATTTTACAATGTCACCAGCAGCATATGAGAGTTCCCATCTTTCCATAACCCTCTCCAACATTTATTGCTTGCTCTCCTGTTAAAACGTTGCAGCTGCTACTGGGTTAAGATGGCATCTTGTTGTTTTGATCTTTAATATCATGCTGTCTCTACTACTATGGTGGTGTAGTAAGTTTTGAGGTTAGGGAGTGTGATCCCTCCTCCTTTGTGTTTATTATTCAGTAGTGCTTTTAGATCAAACAGAAAAATTATTTCTATCCTAAAGTTTGTCCTCACACAAAATCTTACTGATTGATTCTAAAAGACAAATACTATTTTCAGGGTGAATATATACTTTAATATGTAAAATACTACAATAAAATGTCATTTTACGGACATCAGTTTTAGCACCTGTCTTGAAAAATACCATTCCTTCACTTCTCTTCTACAATAGTCTTACCTCAATTCATGTCTCATGTGTGTCAAGATGATCTGAGTAACCTCAAAGTGAAAGTTCAAAGGCTGAATCTTTTATAATCTGTTCCCAAGGCTTTCACATTTCATACATACAGTGAAACTGTTATGGCAGAGGTCTTAACTCCACTTGCAGTTCTCATTTCACATTGCTACAGTTGCTATTAAGTCACCTCAAATTTCCTTTGTCAATATCCTAATCTCTTGCCAGAAATTAAATAAAATAGGGTATAGCATGGGGCTATTGTATACTGCTAAGTTCACTCTGACTCAAAAAGACCCTATAGGACAGAGGAAAACTGACTCATATGGTTTCCCAGATGGTAATTTTGGCAAGAAAAGAATGTGATGGGTCTTATTCTTTCAAATCTGATGGTGAGTTTCAATGACTGACCTTCCAATAGCAACATGATATTTAACTGTTTTACTACCAGACTTTATTTAGTGGCATTGTTAGGTGTCATCGAGTCAAGTACAATGCACAAGAACCTTATGAACAATCTACAACCAGGAGAAGATAAAATAGATGAATGGGATCTTCTAAGACTCAAATCCCTATGCATATCCAAAAACATCTCCAAAAGGGTAAAAAAGGGAAGCCACAGACTGGGAAAAAGTATTTGGTAATGACATTATCAGATAAGGGACTCCTATCCAGAATTTATAAAATACTTGATCTCTACAACAAGATAGAAAAATCAGCACAGGATATGAACAGACACTTCACCGAAGACAACATTCAGATGGCTAACAAGCACATGAAGAAATGTTCAAAATCCCTAGCTCTAAGAGAGATGCAAATTAAAACAACTATGAGATTATCATCTCATCCCAGTCACAATAGCAAAATTTAATATAACAGCAAGCAACAAATGCTGGCGAGGTTGTGGAGATACTGGAACCCTTATTCACTGTTGGTGGGAGTGTAAAATGGTGCAACCACTGTGGAAGGCAGTATGGTGCTTTCTCAAAAAGTTGCAAATAGAGATACCATTTGACCCAGCAATTCCACTACTGGGAATATACCCTAAAGAGACTATAACTGACATCCAAGCAGATATATGAACACCCATGATTATTGCGGCTTTGTTCATAACAGCAAGGAGTTGGAAACAATCTAAATGCCCATCAACAAACGAATGGATAGAGAAGCTGTAAGCTGTGGTATATTCACACAATGGAGTATTATGCTGCGTTGAAAAAAAGGAACTTATGCAATATTATTCAAAATGGGTGACCTTGGAGGACATTATGCTGAGTGAAGTATCTCAGTCACAAAAGGACAAATATTGCATGGTGCAACTGTTGTAAAACAGGACTGACATCAGGGTTGGGGGGAGACTGAGAAAGATGAGTTCAATAATGTATACCACATTGAAACAGATGAGGGAGAAAACTGTTTAAAAGGGATATGTGATTAGGTATTTTTGTCATGACAGGAGTCCAGATCAAAAGCTGCATAATGGAGTAGACCTGTGGGGAGGGATTGTAAAACAATCAAGGAACTTTTCTTTTACTTTTCCAAGAGGGTAGTGTACTGGGGGGAAGGTTGGGAGGGGGAGAAAAGTGCAACAATGTATGAATGGAAATCCAAAGACTCTGTCAATTTTCACTGAAATTAATAATAAATTTAAAAAAGAAAAAAAAGAACCTTATGAACAACAGCTCTGAATCCTATCCTATTCCATTTTCATCATGTTTATATAATTGAGCTCACTGCCAGTCAATCCATCTAGATGAAGGTCTTCCTCTCTTTTGCTGACTTTTTCACTTTCCAAGGAATGTCCTCTCCTAGCAACATGCCCAAAGTATGTGAGATGACACTTCATCCTCCTTGCTGCAAGGAGCACTCTTGCTTCACTTTTCACTCAAGAGTTACCCAGTACAGGATTCCAAAACCAAACTCATGCCACAGGGCTGACTCTGCCTCACAGCTACCCATGACCAGGTTCTGAGACTATAAGAGGAGACCACCTGGCTTTCTCCTTCCAAGCAGAGGATGGATTCAAACCAATGACCTTCACTTAGCTCCTTAGTTAACAGAGTAACTTGCTCTCATTCATTGTTGTGGAGTTGGAACCACCTTACAGCAGAACCTCTATTGAGATTCTGAGGTCACAGACTGCACAGGAGAAGTGCTCATTGTGATCCCACAGATAAGATTATAGACTAGAACTAAGTAAGGCTCAGTTTTTGGGTTAGGAGCACAACTCTCTACAGACTACACCACCAGAGCTTCCTAGTAAAGGCATAGACATCAAGATATCATTTGATCTTGTTTCCTGCCTTTCATCTTGGGAATACAGGACAGACTGATATCCATTATTGTCTTCAACGCTTTTGAAGATAGATGCGCCAACTCCCTCCGAGATAATTCTAGGCTTGGCTAAAGTGCTTTACTTTCCACAAAAGTCTTCTCATGAAAACGTCATATATTTGAAGATACTCATAAAAGTAATCAAGTTTTTAAAGGCTAACACTGCCATTAATTGGCTTCATGAAATTATGGGGGGGGAAACAGATAAGCAAGTGAGGTTCCCACTCAATTCATTAACATTTTCAAAAATAATGCTGTGCTATCAATATGCTAGGGAGCTCTGGTGGCCAAGTAGTAAGAAGCTGCACTTCAATCCTGAGAAGGCATGTGGCTCAAATCCACCCACTGCTCCACAGGTGAAAGATGGGCAATCTTTTCCTGTACAATTACTGCCTCTGGCTTTTCTATGGTGTTTCATGTCATGCTCAGTATCTGTGAATTGAGTTACAGCAAAGGATTAAGTTTGGTTTTTATACAAAGGTGAGTTGTTATTGTCATTTAACAATGAAGTAACTATTTTCAGAAACAGTAGATGATGTGGGAGGACAATGCCCACCTTTTTCCCACAGGACAGCTGGTGGATTCTAACTACATGATTTTGAGATAGCAGTGCAACTCCTTACTGCTAAGCCATCAGACCTCCCTACAAAAGTGTTAAGTTTGATAAAGTAAATCAATTTGTGATGAAACAAAAATACTCCTACCAGCTAACAGTAAAATAGTTACATCAACAAGTAATAGGAAACTGACAAGTCAAGTTTCTCACCTTCTCTGACTTAAATTTCTCATCTGTGTAAGGGAGTAAGAGTATGGAGTTCTAAAGACTGATGTAACAAATTAATGGACAGAAAATGCTTACATTGCCTGGCACACAGAATGCTATGTAATTGTTAACAAACTAATTCCATTCATTAATTATGATCTTAAGACTCTTAGTATAACTTGTTTCTTAAAGTTGTAAAACTATATAATATGTACTTCATTAGTTTTTTAAAGTATTACATTAAAATTAAGTAAGTTAGTGTGCCAAAGTACCTAGAAGATATATTTAATATTTTACTACATTTAGGAACCAAAGTAGTAGGGTTTCCCACTAATTTATTTTAACCTGAATTTTTTCAGAGTAGTTTAAATACAATGCCTCGAACATACACATAAATGGCTGAGAGCACGTGATTCAAAACACTTAGATAAAGAAAAAAATAAAAATTACCTATAAAGCAGGAATATGGTGCTTAATCTGAAGGGTGCTCAGGGCAAGATCTATTTACTTCAAACCATTCATCTATGCAGCTAGAGGGGAACAAAAGGACAACAAAAAAAGGACAACAAATTTGAAACATTTATTTATATCATGACATAAAAATTTTATCAAGTCATAAAATACACTTCTTGGGTTTAGCTTATCTTTACAGACAAAACCTCCAATATTATATTATCATATCTGGAATAAATATATAAAAAAATCAAGATTCACTTATTCTCTGGATTATTCTAAGCTGTTAAAGAGAAAATCTTTGTAAAATTGTTTTAAACAGATCATTACCAAAACAGTACCTACATTAATAATACTTCACCAATATTTAAGTTTAAATGCTACATTTGGACAAATATTTCTCTCTTTAAAAATAGTTACTCTTTTTTGCAAATATCTACCAGTTCATGCCAGCAATGAAAACAATTACGAGCAGTTTAAAAATCTTAATCATTGATAATGATATATTTTCGTTTTGTTTTTTTTTAAATTTTATGTCATTATTATTGTGTGTGTGTGTGTGTGTGTGTGTGTGTGTGTGTGTGTGTTTACCGTCAAATCAGATCTGACTGGTACAGGAGGAGATTGTTCCTCCTTCTCCAGCAAAGCATCTGGTGGATTTGAACTGTGCACCTCTGGGATTGCAGTACACCTCCTTGCCCCTAGGGCCACCAGAGCTCGCCATGATGTACGTTTTTTAAAGAACATGTTTATATAATGACTCTTGAATGTTTGATTACCAACCTTTCTAAAAATATACCACCATGCACTTGAGTATTTAAGTATTACAGTCTTGTTTCATTATAGGCTAAATGTATTTGTTGTTAGGTGCTATTGAACTGAAGACGACTCACAAGAGCCCTATGAACAACAAATCTGAACCTTGTCCTATCTAGCACCATTGTATGATCTGTCAGGTTCAAGCACATTTCTACAGTATCAGTCCATCTCGCTGAGGTCTTCCTCTCTTTTGATGACCCTTTCCCAGCAAGATGTCTTTTTCCTAGATGTCTTCCTTATTTATTATCCAACTTTTGGATACAAAGAAGGCAAATGAAGTTGTTGTTGTTGTTGTGTACTGTTGAGCTGGAACCAACCCACAGCTGACCTTCCCGGTGGGTTTTCAGAGGTGGTTAATGGTACAAGAGGAGACTATTCACTCTTCTCCTGTGAAACAGCTGGTGGATTTGAACCAAGTGCTTTTAAGACTGCAGTGCAGCTTCTTGCCACTAGGCTATCAGAGATCCCTAGCAACTAAAATTAGGGTGCATATAATATTCTTATTTTGATCTGTGTTGTCCTATACAGTAGCCATAGGCCCCATGTGGCTATTTAAATTTATTAAAAACAAAAGGGGAAAAAAAGGAAGTGTCTCAGTTGTGCTAGCTCCATTTCAAGTGCTTGCCAGCCATGTCACTAGTGGCTACTCAACAACACAAATTAAGAATATTTCTATCACTTCAGAAAGTTCTATTCTATAGTGCTTATGTTGCTGTTATGTGCTGTCGAGAAGCTAGCAACTCACAGCAACCTTATGTACAACAGCCCTAAACCCTGCCATATCCTGTGCCAATCTCACTGCCTCCAACACACCCATCCTGATTACCCCAGTCACTGAATCAATCCATCTCATAGAGGGTCTTCCCCTTCTGCTCCGTCCCTCCACCCTCCCAAGCATGATGTCCCTCTACAAGGACCTGTCCCTCCTTCCATGTTCAAAGTATGTCAGACGAAGCCTCAGATTTCTTGCCTCCAAGGAGCAGCCTGGTTTAACCTTCTCCAGGATGAATCTGTTTGTTTTCTTGGCAGTCCAGGGTACATTCAATTCTCTTCTCCAGCACCACAGCTCAAAGGCATCAATTCTCCTTCTGTCCTCCTTAGTCATTGTCCAACTCTCTGATGCATAACAAGTGACTGCAAAGACCATAGCCTGTATCAGATGCACCTTAGTCTCCAGAGCGACACCATTGCTCTTCAGTACCCTGGAGAGGTCCCTAACAGCGGACTTTCCCATCACAATATGTTTTTTGATTTCCTGGCTACTTGGTACCAAGAAAGACTAAAGCCAAGCAGACTAAAGTTGTTAACAATCTCAATTTCTTCACCATCCATTCTGATGCTGCCAATTGGTCCAGTGGTGAGAATCTTTGTCTTCTTGACATTGAGCCTCAATCCATAAATCAAGACCTTTAACTTCCCTAAGAGGTAGTAAATTACCTAGGCAAGATTCAAATGGTTCAGTATTTTCATTGATGACATGTATCAAATTTGCAAATGCCACAAAGTTCGAGAGAATGGCTAATATGTTCAAAAGAAAAATGAATTGTTATCATCGAATTCTGTGCCATACTGGTTTGGTAGGTAAAAATGACAGACGATATTAAAAGGGGAAAAGGCAAAGTTAACTTATTCACAGGATATTCTTTCAAATATTGAAATAAATTTCCATTGCCATTAAGACTTATTTAGCTTATGACATTATTTTCAGCCTGTTTATTAGTGTATCTTTTAAAATTCAGTACTAAGAACTGAAAATATTTCCTATGTATTCATCATTTACAGTACATCTAAGCACCCTGTGACAATGGGTGACTTTTATTTTACAACCACATAATTTAGGTGGTACATGCACAAAAAAGAATAATTTTTTTTTAAAAAAGAAAGTAATAATGTTTTCTAAAAAAAATTCTCCTAGGCCTTTTCACTTAAATTACTATCAGCCCGTGTCTCCCAATCTAAATGGGTTTCACTGGTTTCCCAAATTATCTACCATTCCTTTTCCCAATCTCAGTATAAGCACACTATATTTGGTGTTTTTAATTCTTACATCTTCCTTACTCTATAATCATGTATGTGTGATATAATACTGCTTTTCTGTTTTCCCAGTTTTATATAAATTCTACTAGAGTATGCTTTTTGTATGAGATTCTTAATTGTAAATAGGTTGTTTTCACAGTGTACTATTTTATATAAATATAAAATTTATATACTCATTCTTAAAATGATGGGCATTTTCAATGATACTATGAACTTTTATGTCTCTTACAGCAGTGCTAAGGAAAATGTGGTCCACACATAAAGAGCTGGTCCATGTCTGTTACTCATCTTCAAAGTGATAAAAGCAGCTTATACCAGAATATATGAACATCATTATTAACTCATCCCTTAGACTGATAAAGCTTTTTTAATGAAAGAAGCATGGTGTAGATCTACATTCTAGTGCAAGTTCCCTTTTCCCTCTTGGATTTGTCCTCTAAAGAGTAATACTGGTGAGAGCACAAGATCAAGAGTTTCTATGGAGCACACACTTAACACACACATCCCTGACACTGCCAAAGTCATGTGTCAATCCATCTCATCTAGGGTCTTCCTCTCCTATGTTGATCCTCTAGACCCTTTCTTTTTTTTTCCCCCCTCTAGACCCTTTCAAGCATGAAATCCTTCTCTAGGGACTGGCCCCTTCTGACAACATGCTCAAAGTGTATGAGAAGGAGTTTCCAAATCCTGGCATCTAAGAAGCACTCTTTTCAGAACAGACCTCTTTGTTTTCTTGGCAGTCCCTGGTATGATGTTCAATAATCTTCTCCAGCACCACAAATCAAGGGTTGGCTCAGGATAGGGCAAGTTTCAGAGGCATCTTTCTTTCTCCCCCCCCACCCCAGAGGCATCTTACATAGGGTCACTATGAGTCATCAACTTGACGGCATGTAACAACAACATATACTTGAGGAATGGAACTAGCGAGCTACAGACTTGAACTAGCTGTCCAAGGGTAGTATAAAATGCTAAACTCTCACTACTAGCTTAAAGACTGTCAATCTGAACCAACCTAGTGAAAAGGATTTGCACTGTCATCCCAAAGTTGTACTGTAAAATCCACCAGCTGCTCTCCGACAAGGAGGGGCAGTTTACAACATCTTTACCCACTAAGTCTACTCAGCTATGAGGAAGTTCTAACTCAAAGGTATGTAACAATATCAGAAGTGCCTTGGAAGACCTGGTGATCTACTGCAGAAAGATTATAGCCTTGAAAATTCTACAGTGCAATTCTACTTTACACCTTGAGGTTGCCATGAGCTGGTAATGATGAACAAATGGGTGCTTCTAGAACAAAATCTAATTCAACAATGAGTAAGAAAATGGCGTGAATGTATATTCATAAAGTACTGACATCTTCCATGGTTCACTGTATCAGTGTATTTCATCTGCTGTTCTATAACAGCATAAAACATTACTGTGCTGGGAAAAATTGTGCATAAACTAGTAAGATCAAGGTACTGCATTGTCAATAATCTTTTACCAAATGCAATGAGTTAATTTACATAAAAGAAAGTTACTTAAAGATAATGTACTATTTCCATTACATGATTGACTTATGTTGTTAGGTGTCATCCAGTCACCTATGACTCACAGAGACACTATGTACAAGAGATCTGAACCATGCCCTAAATTGTACCATCTTCCCCCCTCCCAATAAAAGCTTTTTATACTGGTTTGTTTAACAAAGTTCATATACATTGTGTTTCACACTATCCTTCATTCACATTGTGTCTCATACAAGCACTCACATTCATTGTACTTTATAAGATTAATCAACATTGAAGTATACCCACGATTAACCCTGTCTTTCCAGATCGCCACTGGATCTTTCTCATTTCCTTTACCCACTCTTCTCTACATCCATCAAATCATGCAACCCTATTATTTTCCCCCTGCCCATCCTCACCCCCTGCTCCTACTCTCTCCCTTTTGGATCCTCAAACCGTTTTTACTGGATGTTTTTCTATTCCTACAATAATGGTCTTATAAAGTATATGTCCTTATGGGAGTCAGTTAGTTGACTGAGTATAAGGCTCTCCAGTCCCTCCTAAGTTATATAGTAATTTTAGAAATCACTGTTCTGGAGCGCTGAGTAGCATTCCATTGTGTGAATGTACCACAATTTCTCAATCCATTTAATTGTGGTGGGACATTTATGCTTTATCCACGTTTTTGTGGAGTAACACTGCTATTAACATTCCTGTACAAATCTCCATTTGTGTCTCAGTTCTAATTTTTTCAGGGTATCTTCCAAGCAGTGGAAAAGCTATGCCATATGCAATTTCTATGTTCAGCTTTTTAAGGAAATGTCAAACTGCCTCTCAGAGTGGTTGTACCATTTTATAATCCCACCAACAGTGTATCAGAGTTCCTATCTCTCTGCTTCCTCTCCAACATTTACTCCTGGCTGTCCTGTTAAACTTTGCCACTGCTATTGGGGTGAGATGGTATCTCATTGTGGTTTTGATTTGCATCTCCCTTATTGCCAGTGATTTCTAGCATTTCTTCATGTGTTCTTTGGCCATCCAAGTATCTCTGTGAAAGGTCTATGTCTTTTGTCCATTTTGTAATTGTGTTTACCAGTCTTTCTTGTGGAGGCCCAGAAGTATTCTATAAACTTCTGTTAAGAGACCCTTCTTTGAGATACTGCCCAATATTTCTTTCCTTCAGTAGGTTTTCTTTTCA
>NW_006400261.1:312794-317025 GCF_000299155.1 Elephantulus edwardii
CTTCTTCCTGGCAATATGTGTCAGCCCTTTTTTATACCATGGGCTAGGTATTCTATGTTTGGTCCTACTTTGTCTCTTATGATCTTTATGGTTTTGAGCTTTACCCTTCAGTCTCTGATCCACCTCGAGGTGATTTTTGTGTATGGTGAGAGGTGCATATTACATCATCTTCTTGATCCCTGATATGTTCAAGCCAATATTCGAGTCACTGTGTCAATTCATCACTGGAAATCTTTATTTCTTCCTCTGACTGTGCATCTTTCCCACTCTGATCACCTTTTCTAAGGACTGGCCTTTCCTCTCAACTTGCCCCAAAATGGGAGGCAATGCTTCAAGGCAATGCTGCACCATTCTTGCCACTAAGAAGCAGCCTGGCTATGTCCAAGTCAGATCTCCAATATCACAATCAATTTTTCTTTTGTCATTTCTTATTTATCTTACAGATGCATCGCACCTAAGTGAAAACAGAGTAAATGTCATGGCTTAGATTAGGTACTACTTAAATTTTTAACCCGCGATCCTTGTTCTTTTGAACTTCGGAGAGGTTCTTGAAAACAAATTTTCCGAATGCAACATACTTTTTTATTTCTTGAGAGATGTTATTACTGATGTTGACTGTGGATCCAAGTTAAAGTGAAATCATTGAAAATTTCAGTCTTTCTTCCATCTATCACAATGTTGCTTACTGGTCCACTAGAAAACATTTTTGTTTTCTTGACTCTGAGATGTAATCCACATTGAAGGCTATAGTCTTTGATATTCTGCAGCAAGTGCATCAAGCCTTCTACACTTTCAGCAAACGAGTTGTGCCATCTGCCTATGGCACTTTGTGGAGTGTTTTTCCAATCCCACTGCCCTTTTCTTCAAGTAGTTAAGTTTCACAAATGACTTACTAGTATACAGACTGAACAGGAGACAGGATACCGCCCTGACACATACCTTTACTGATTTTAAATCATGACGCATTCCTTTGTTTTGTTCAGACAACTGCTTCTTAGTCTAGGTATAGGTTTCATTTGTGCACAATTAAGTGCTTTGGGATTTCTAGTCTTCTCAATGTTACATATTTGTTATGACCCACATAGCCAAATACCCCTGCATAGTCAAGAAAACAGATAAACATCCTTCTGATATTCTCTGCTTTCAGATCAATTCATGTGATATCTCTCACTCTATAGCCTCTTCTGAATTCAGCTTGAAATTCTAGAAGTTCTGTATCAACGTGCTATTGCAGCCATTCTTCAAAAGTCTTCTTAAAGATTCTACTTGCATGTATGTAATAATTACACTGTTTAATTTCTTGGGGTCTTATTTTTTGCCAATTCCTTCAATGCAGCTTGAACTCCTTTCTTTAGTACCATCAGTTCCTGTCCATATGTCTGACCATATGAAATGTTTCAGTGCTGACCAATTCTTTATGGCACAGTAACTTTCTGTATTCCTTTCAAAATGGTCTAGCTTGATATTTGCTTGCTTCTTGTTGTTACATGCCATCGAACTGCCTATGATTCATTGTGATCCTATGCAGAACAGCTCTGAACCCTGCTCTATCCTGAGCACCTACTCTCATTACCCCAGCTATTGTGTCAGTCCATCTCATCCAGCGTCTTCTTCTCATGCGTTGTCCCCTTCAACCTTCCAAGCATGGTGTCCTTCTCCAAGGGCAACATGGCCAAAGTATGTGAGACAGAGCCCCAAAATCCTTGCCTCCAAGGAGCCACCTGGCTTCTCCCTCTTCAAGACAGATTTGTGGCTTAGTGGTAAGGAACTGTGCCACCATCCCAAAGGCATGCCGTTCAAATCTACCAGTTAGTCCATGGGAAAAGAATGGGCAATCTGTTCCTATGTGATTTATTGCCTCGGAAATATCGCCGGAGGGTCAGCTATGGGTTGGTTCTAACTCAAATAGTATACAACGATCTTTAAATGTAAAATTTTTCTCTAACAAAAAGTTATACACGGCTTTTAAAAAACTTACTCCTAAGAGTTATTATAGTCTTTGTTCTTTCTGTTACCATTATTTATATAAGAAATAAGTGATGTTCTTGACCAAGAGTACTGAATATCCCAGAGACCACCTAAACAACAAACAAAAAAGTGCACCCAGGGTGCTCCTTAAAGAGGCAAAGATAGTGAAGCTTCATCTCACATATTTAAGGGAGTTTATCAGGAAGCACCAGTCCTTGAAAGATGATATGCTTCCAAAAGTAGAGAATCAGAAGGCTGCATAGTGGAGTGGACTTGGGGAGAGGGATTGTATAACAATGAAAGAATTTTTCTTTTACTTTTCAAAGAATGAATTGGGGGGAAGGTATAATAATGAAAGAACGGAAATCCAAAGTCTCTGTAAACTTTCATTAAAATTAATTAATAAAAAAAAGTATCAGCAAAAGAGAGGAATCTTCTCACTGAGATGGAATGACACAGTAGGCTTGATCATTGCAGAGACTGAAGGATGGTGTAGGACAGGGCTGCTGTGAGTCACAGCCACGTAATAGTTCATAACAATAATAAATAATAGTATTATTATCACAAAACCAAAATTTTCTTATTGATATACAGATATTGATCTCCCATCTGGAAAAACTGCTGAAATGCCACTCATTAGTTTCAATAATTTATGTAATATTTACTTTGACTTTTGCTTTTGAATCATTAACAAATATTACTGAAAGCTGTTCAACATTTATTTCTCCAATTTCTTAGTGTGGTGAGTTACATATATAAATCTTTTAAACTTGTAGAATATTTTTGCTTTCCTAACATAAATTCAATTTGATAGTGAGGTATTATTTTAGACATGTACTGTTAGACCTAGGATTCCTAATATTTTTGCCTATTTGACTTCTAATTTCCTTTCTTATAATACTGCCCCCGCTTGATTTTAGCCTCAAGCTTATTTTAAGCCTCACAAAATTAGAGGAAGACTTTCCTGGGAGAATCTGATATTGGATCTGGTGCATCCCGTGAATATTTGGTGATGTGCCCTGGTGGTATACTGGGTTAACTATTAAGCAGCTCGATTTCACCAACAGTTGCAGAGCACATGAGGCTGTCTGCTTCTGTTAAGATTTACAGACTTGCAAACCTGCTGAAGGGTTACCATGACCCTTTGGCTTGATTTTAGGATAGCTGATAAAGCTTGCTGCCAAAGAGTCTCTGTAAATGTGTGAGCTTTTTGGTTTCTTAGGGTTCTTTGTTGTTTTGTAAGGTTAGTTTTCACTAATTCTATCATTTGAAATTCTTTGGAGGTTTTCAACTTCTTTTCTAATAATCTGTAATAAAATTATCTTTCAAGAGTATCATGCATTGTACATTTTAAAAACCAAAGCAAAAAACTTTGCAAAGGATTTTCCTCTAACTGGTCAGTCACTACTGTGTGAGGTCAAGGAGGTTGTCACAGGGTGGGTTTTGTTATTTTCTCTATATAGTTCATTTTTTCCTCTGGAAGCAATCTTCTCAGAGACTTATCTGTTATTATTATTATTTATTATTAAAATCTTTTCAAATAATCCACTTTGGCTCCACTGGTGAATGTCATTTTTCACCAGTGGATGTCATTTTTCACTTTTCCTTTGATCTGGCTAATCTATTATTTTCTACCTTCTGTTTTGTGTTTTCTATTGTTATTCTAACATCTTAGGTAAGATTTTTGACTTATTGACTCTCAGCCTTTCTTTCCATTAACATTAACATTTAAAGCTATAAATTTCCTTCAAAAGATTCCTCTTTACATCTGGATAAGGTTTTTTCCCACCCTCAGGAAAAGCCTGAAGGCAGTCTCCCACTACCACAAATTATGCAATCAAGTTTCCCACATTTGGGGAAATAGCAGAGGTCAGCACATCCAGACTGCAAAGGTTAAGCCTTGCCCTGGGAAAGCCACCTCTGTGATCACTGTTATCTCTCCCCTGCCCCCACAAAATTTTGATGTACATTTTCATTATTATTCAGTTCTACCTATTTGAAAGTTGCATATTCTTTCTTCGATTCAGAAGTTACTGAGCATGTATGCGTGGATTGTTGTTGTTATGTGCCAACGAGTCGCTTGTGACTCTTCGTAACCCTATGCACAACAGCCCTAAATTCTGCTCTGTCCTGTGCTAATCACACCATCTCCAATACACCCATTCTGATTACCCCAGTCACTGAATCAATCCACCTCATAGAGGGCCTTCCTCTCCTGCACTGTCCCTCCACCCTACCAAGCATGATGCCCCTCTCCAAGGAC
>NW_006400261.1:318320-348231 GCF_000299155.1 Elephantulus edwardii
ACCACAGGCTCTTGCTCATGTGTGGATTAAAACCTTTTTATTACTGCTCTCTGAGGATGTGTTCTCTGGGGTCCAATCCTTTGTAGTTAAGATTTGTTTTATGGTACACAGAAAGACAGAATTGTATCTTTTGATGAATTCCATGTTTTATCATTATATAGTGACATTCTTTGTCACTATATAAATGGTTTTTGCTGTAAAAGTTATTTCATTTTATATTTAGTTTCATTTTCCCCTACTACTGCCCTAAGAGATGAATACCCTTTCCTCCCTGCACATTTTAATTTTTTTATGAATTTATGTTTAAATGTGTTACATCAATAGCACCTATGGAGTTTATTTTTCAGTATGACTTCTCTAGCCCTTTTCTGATGTTCCTATGCAGATGGGCGGTGCTAAATGAATGGGGTGTGTTGGTATATCCTCAAAGGGACTGGCTAGCTACCATTCCACAAGGGGATTGGCCAATCTCAACAATCTACAAGACGACTAGCTAGTTTCAAACAGTTCTAGCTGCAGAGAATATGAATCTTACCCCACTAGAACAGAGAATTCTTCCCCTACTGGTGAAATGTAGCACATGCTTTGGGATGGCAGTAGCAGCAGCAATGGCTGAACTGGAGAACTGAAGTGAGATGGAACTTTGGGAGTAGAGAGGGCGCCAACATCAGCAGCACTGAGAACTAGAGCGACAAGGATAAAGGCTGAAGTGTCTGTGTGCACATTTTGGGTGCTGTCTTGACTAAATTCTGTTATGAGTCTGAATTACAACCTTTTGACTCCCCCAAGTATGGCTCTGTGAGCTATCACATCGGATTTTGGACTGAGCAAAGCAGTAAGATTGGTGCTGAGATGAGTAGAAAGATGCATGGGAGTGTGGGGACATGTCTAACCTCACGTGAATTAGTTTTGTGTTACTGATGCTGTGGATGGATTCCTGTGAAGCTGGTACAGGTCAGATATGGCACTCCTCATGTGGCCTTTGCTCTTTTTTCAGCACTTCTAATTGTTTTATAATTGGTAATGTGTGTTGTATGGAGACTAACTGCAATGAATTTACTTTTGTCCCCTTTTTTTTTTTTGCTATTTATTCTCTCTTCTATGCTTCACCTGGTTTTAAAGAAAAACTCACCTTCTTCCTTTTATTGGTAGAGAAGTTAAACATTTTCATTATTAATTTTTTAAAGTGGTTATCCAACATAGTTTCTTATATAAAATTTTTAGAAACCAGATAGGTACAGGACTCAGAGGTTCAGCTGGAATCTCAGCTCTGCCATTAATTAGTCATGTGATCTTGAAAAGAGATTTCCTCAATTGTAAAATCAGGTTATTCCAATACTTATATGGGATACTCTATCTAAAGAAGCTATAGAACATGTTTTGTAGCTTCCTGACTACAAAATGGTAGCTTTCTGAACACAAACAATCAAATGTGGACGCAACATTTAGTTTTAATAGAGATTGAAAACAAAACTGAAAAATCGAAAGGTCAGGTGAGGGGAGTTTCAATGAGGATGGAAACCTTTCAGAATCAAGGACAATGTTTGAAATCTTAAGAACAATCTTTTACTCTAACATCAACTTGGTTATCATCATAATAAACTTACCCTTTATGATATATGCACAGACAGGGCAGTCGTGCTATCGTATCTCCCTGCTGCAGCTCTTCCAGGCATATTGCACATTCCCCAGCATCTTTACTCAGTACATCCTCTGAGGAAAGAGAAAATAAGTTCAGGACCATAAAATGACTTATTAAACTGAGGGAGGGGAGAAAATCAGGATTCTATCTTAGTTGGTGTATTTTCTCATAAATACATAAAGCAGCTCAGAACTGGCAGGAGCTCTCATTTCCATTTATACTCTATTGGCCATTACAGCAAGCAACAGAATTGAATCCTCTAACTTCCATGTTCTTTTTCTCTAAAATATTAAGTCAGTATTTGGAATTTGTTTCCCTATTTTCAAGGGTTCAATATTAATCTGGTGCCTGAGGCAATTGAAAAAGATTACTTAGGTTTGAGACATTAGAAGTAGTTAATTCTTCATAATCCTTTTCCATGGTAATGTCAAGCCTACTCCAGGCAGCAATCAGAGTATCTTCCAGAAGGCACGGCAGGATATTGAAAAACTCTGTGGCATATCTATAATACTTCTGGGTAAATTCCTTCAGAAATAAAAAGTTCCTTGCTAAGTAAATTTACACTGAAGTTTTTATTTTAGTTATATTTTATTAATTTTCATTTTTAAAAGAATTTTGCTTCAAGTGAGATATATGCTTTATGACTATTTAAATCCCAAATTAAAACATGCCATTATGGAACAATATAGGTACACTACTCAAGAATATACATTCTCTGCAAATTTTGAGAACAGAAAGCTAAAGTAGAAACTGGAAATATTAATCCATTCTACAAATAAATTAGTGCCTTTGGAAGTACAAATACAGAGAAAGACTATACCAATCTTCTTGCCATGAGGCCACCAGAGCTCCTAAAGATAAGACAGTTTTTAAAAACCAAGTGTCTGATCACCCTTCATGTCCTCAATATATACATATTTCTAACAATCCCAGGTAGAAAAATTGCATTCTGTATAAGTGATTCCTCCTTTATATTAATTTTAAGACAGTACATTAAAAAGAAACAAGAGACCTTCCCTAGGATTTAGTGTAAAATAAGGAAATCAGTGGGTAAATTAGTTACAAGGCTAAGAGAAGGTCCAGTGTACCTTCTGCAGAATAACTGAGAGGCTTCCATAACAAGGGTTTTATCATTCTGTGGAAATCAAAATATTTAAGAGGAGTAATTGTGGCTAACTATATTGAGAAGCAGCATACAGACTAGTATCTTGGAGATTTAAGCAGAAAATGAATTTCTGAAAAAGTAAGAAAGATGGGTAAACTGAAAATACTTCTAACCCCAATTTCCTTCCTCTCACTTTCCTTGACTCTGGGGGTCTCATTCTTTACTTCTTTTTTCCTTCTGATTTGGATTTCTCTTTTACTGCATTTGTGCCCCTCCAAAAATATGGTCAATTTGGCTAGGTCATGATTGTACATAATTCTTTTACCTGTTTTAAATTCTAATCTCTATGATGTTAATGAGGTGGGATTATAACTAATTATGCAATCATCCCTCATGATTTGATCTGATGTAATCAGCCAATCAACTCCAAGTAGATTAGCGTGTGATACAACATGCTTAGTCAGGTCAGAGCTCTGAATCCATGTAAGTAAAATTTCCCTGGAGTTATGACCTATATCACCTGATGTCTTACAAGAAATACAGGGAGAGAAAAGCAAGCAGTGAAGAGAGGACTTCAGTACCATCAAGGAAGAAGAGCTGAGAGTAGAGTGTGTCCTTTGAACTGACGTTCTTGCATGAGCAATCTTCTAGAACATGGAGACAAAGAAAGTCCTCCTAGACAAGGCACCCTGAATTTGGATTTCTAATCTACCAAACTGTGAGAGAATAAATTTGTGTTGGGGGAAGCCATTCACTTGTGGTATCTATTTATGGACTATGCCACCAGAACTCCTTCATTACAAAGATATAACACAAGATAGAGAATTATGTGAATATTTAAAATAAACACCAAAAAGTTGACTACAACACTTTATCAAATAACAGCTATCACAAATATATTATAAAGTATATTTTATATACTATCAAGCTGGCCTCTTTTTGTTTCTCTTTTGGTTTGTTTAGAGTAACTATGATACAATACTGATTTCAAGACATATCTCCTTCTCAGAGGTGTTTAAATGTTGGGAGAAAAGTATGTCTCAAAATTGATGCTCCAGAATGTCACATTTTCTATCTTTTCTTCTAGATTTAAGTTTATATGAATTGTCATTCTAGTTATCACAAACTAAGAAAAGGAAAGAAGGCAGCTTTTAAAAAAATAAAAATAAGCCTCCATTATAAATATATATATAAAAGATTCTGAACACCAAATGGAAATAAGTAGGTACAGTGTATTAGTGATAGTAAAAAGAAATCCTGTAATGTTTCATGCTGACGTTTGACTACCAGGGCTTAAAAAACTTTGAGATGAGAATTATTTCACTATTTCAACCTTATTAATAGTAAACTTATTATTAAGTAATATAATTTGTAATATTATTTTTAAATTGATAGGGATAAGGATTTTTCTTTTAGATGTTGCACAGGTACTAAGTTAATAATAATAACACCACTGAAATAAACCAGAAGAAAAGTTGTTTTATTATTTCCTTTAGAATGCTGTATTATTAAAACCAATGAACTCCCTAAACACTAAAAAGAAATTATGAGAATTATATTTTCTGTATCACTAAAGGTACACATATATGCAAGTATATCTGAAACACACTAGTTTCAATCAAAAGGTAAACTTACTGTCAACAGTTTGTAAAGAAATCATCACTACTCAGCAGTCTAAAAGCTAATGCTAACACAATGAAAGCTGTAGTCACTGCTCAAGTTCATTGTTAACTCATATGACTTAGAAGATAGTTTATTCAGTCCTGTTTTACAACAGTGGCACTATGCCGTATTTGTCCTTTTTAACTGAGATATTTCACTCAGCATAACGTCCTCCAAGGTCACCCATTTAGAATAATATTGCATGAGTTCCCTGTTTTTCAATGCAGTGTAGTATTCCATTGTGTGAATATACCACAGCTTCTCTATCCATATATTTGTTGACAGGCACTTAGGTTGTTTCCAAAGAAGACAGTTTATTCTATATAAGACTCCAAAATTCCTACCCCAAGCAGCAAATGCTCACCTTTCTCATTTTGAAGTCATATTTCCAACAGAATTTGTCTTTGCAGATTTGAAAACATTTTCCGTTCTGAAAATTTCACTGTTCAATTTGATAAATGTTGCTTGGGGAAGGGAGGTGTGAGAGTAGCCCCTCCTCTAATCCCTAACACAGTGTTAGGTCTTTCACTAAAAGAACATTTCTGGGCTTTTGCCTGCTTAGAAGACACTAGGTTCTACAGTCATAAAAAGGCTATTCCTAACATGAGACACACAGTGCTAAAAAAGACCTGCAACACCACTTAATCCATGGCACAGCATCATCTTCAAGGCAGTTGGGAAAATATCAGTAAAAATCTTTAACAGTTAAAAACCTTTAGGAAGATTTTACCCACATATATTAAGAAGTCAATATATCTGAACTTGAATACACTTTAGGGAAACTATTAACTAGGCAAAACTGCTATCAGAGAAGTAGGGATGGAAAGGAACACATTTAACTACTACACCACAGCTGGTTAGCTGGTTAGGGGCATTCGCCCTCCCCCAAGCACTGATAATGGAATCTCAGGAGTATCACAACCAGGACAGGGCTGTTCTGCCATTACAAAAGTAATGGTGATCATGTGGAGCAGGAAAAGTTAGACCCACGTATTGTTTATCAATAATCTAACTCCAAGATTCATTCATATTGACATTAGTTCAGATGTACTAAGTAGATGACAAAATGAAGAACTAAATGTCTGGGACTGGAAGAAACTAGGGATTTTAAAATCAGAGGTGAGCATTACAATCAAGGTCTCAACAAAGAAAAGGCAATTACAAATACAAAGGGGTTCCCACCCCCAAGAGACTCTGGAAACAGAGTTGCCTTAGAAACACAACTGCTACTAAGGAAAAAAGAAAGTTAAAGCAGAAAGAGCACTGAGATTAAAAGTGACAATTACAAATTTTCATTTTTACTATTTGTGTAACCTCAAAAATATTATTCAATCTTTGAATTTACTCTAATTTAAGAGTAATATAACAAAGATACTCACAAGATTACAGATGTCAAGTCATATTTTAAAACTTTCTATTAATTATTAATAATGGCACAAGATGCTAGTTTTTATTATAGTCATTACATAAGTACTTTATACATCTTTCAAAAAAAAATCCAAAGTTTGTGTTTGTCTCTATTACAGTTGTTTCACCTTAACACAAAGTCATCAAAGAACCCTACGGCCACCAAGATGTCAACAAACTATTCATGAAAAAGCCATTTCTACAAAACTGTTACAACTGCCAGGCTGGAGCTATTTCATAAACACAACACTGCCTCACTAGCTTTACACATGTAGCTTTATTTTGTTATTAAAAGTATTTAAAATGTTTTCTTTCTTAGGTGCTTTCAGACATAAATTTTGTATGACTTAAATCTTACATTAGTCTTGTGTAGTAACCTACATTTTATAGGGAGGAAAACAAAGGCTCAAAGACCTTTTTAAGTAATTTACCCTAAGACACAAAACAATTAAGTCCTATTGTTAGAATTTAAATTTAGCCTACCTAAGGCCTTAACCCTTCTACTAATTTGGGAATTTTGCTTAACACAAAAACTTCACTTTAAAAGGGCATAAATATTGAAGCAATTGCTTTTGACAAGATTACAGTGTGAAACGCTCAGGATGACTATTTAGAGGAAATATTCTCAACATTGGTCATGTGATTTCTCCTCTGGCGTAAAAAATGAACTTAAACTGTTTACAGTGCCCTGTCCAAGTAACTTTCTGTAATGAGACAAAGGGTTTTACTCTGAGCTGCCTAAAACGGTACTAGTCACATACTGTAACTGAAACTTAAAATGTGGCTAGTGCAACATAAGAACTGAATTTTAAATTTTAACATAGTAAATAAAACTTTAAGATGACTAGTAGTTAATGAACAGATTTATAAACTACAAACTTCTGTAATTAATATTACATTTATAGCCTCCTAAACTCTTAAATATGCACTGTCCTAAGAGATTATGAAAATTCAAGCAGCCAGATATGCAAAATAAAAATATTTAGCAAATCCAAGCACATATCCATAGAATTAATGCAGATCAAGACAGCATTGGGGAGGGGGAAGCACTCAGCCAAAACTGTTGAGAGGAAAAAAAACCAAACAATGACAAAAAAAAGACTGAATGTATTAAGAGGCAGCCAAAAAACCCCATGCGAAAATTTCATAATCATCTCAATTTTATTCAGGTCAAGCATCCAAACAGGTAATGTGATCTTTTTAGCAAAATACAATGCCAAGCACTATTATGGATCAGGCATTTTACCTGAAGACTTATTTTTTGTTCTTGAACCCTCAATGATAGCAGTAGAAAACAAAAGCAGCTGAAATGTGAAATAATCCCTAGAAAAATCAAGAATTAAAAAAATTCACAACATTAGTAAGAAGCAATTATACAAAGAATGAAAAGTTGAGGCTCACAAGATTTATTAATAAATACTCAGATATTAAATTCTCTGTAATGGGCTTAAAAGAAGCCAACATAAATACTATAATCTATAGATTCATGAGCTATTATTGGACTTATATATATGCTGAGGAATTACACATTGAAAGGAAGTTGTCTTTTAACTCTAAGACATATACCTATATATAAATAAATATAACACAGGAGAGTCCTTTATTAATCTCCTGGTCAAAGCTGACTTTTGTTCTCTGCAAAACATTATTATTCTGATTTAACTGGAAAGACATTCCTCTGCTGAGATACAAATGAAAATTACTGCACCAGTGCTTTTTTTAGATTAAGTGTAATTTATAATTATTTAGTAAATAAACTGCATTCTAACAATTTATTTGGGGGGAAGCATTCTGCCATCTGCAATGTTATAAATCTAATTTAAAATTAGGGCTAATTCTTTAAAAGACAATAGAACTTGTAACTTTTGATTATTGTTCTTTTTCTAAATACGTATTACTGAGACTATTTCTGGAAAATGACACAATGAACTTAACTTTCCAAGAAAATGCAAGTAAAAGAAAATACAACCCCAAGCTAGAAATTCTAAAAGCAAAAATACATAGAAACACATAACAAGGAAAAAGGAACAAGAATTTAAGGAAAGCAAGTTAATACTGAGGAAAAAAAATACACAGGGAGCTCTGGTGGGCTAAAAGTAAGAAGCTGCAGTGCAATTCCAAAGCCACACAATTTGAATCCAACAGCTGCTTCATAAGAGGAGGATGGGCAATCTTGTCCAGCGCTATCTCTGAAAATCAGGTGGAGTTGGTCAGCTATGGGTTGGTTCTGACTTAGCAGCACAAAACAACATTAGAGTTATGCTTATAGAACTAGTTTCTTGGCCTTTTTGTTCCTGTCTTGTCTGTAACTCAAGATTAAATATTTTATAAAATTAGATGACTAAGAAAAGGGCAAGCAACTACACAAGTCACTTAAGAAATAAGACTGAATGATTGTATGAAACAGTGTACATGAAGGAAAATGGTGAGGAAAAAAATCTGCATAAAAATAAACTTCTGGTTTTTGCCTCAGATAAAAAATAAACTTACTTTTAAAAAAAAAATTATAAGATTATCAAATTATTCCTCCAAACTCCAATTAAGATTATTTTTCTTTGGCCTTTTTGTCACAAATCAACAACTGCAACAAAAGAACATATACACTGATTTGATTAACAATGTTTCTGAAATCAGTTGTTCACATAAGACAGGAAAAAACCTGACAAACTGCTGAAAACACAGGAAATTGAAATAAATTACACCTTGAACTAAATGTTCAGATTTACCTCTTTTAAATCACTGCAAAGTGAAATGTACCAGTCCCAAAAAACCAGAAAAGCCTTTTTCTCTGACTTTCAAGATGAGTACACTGTGTATTTTTAATGTTAAGTCTCAAATTACAACATAGACTTTTAATGATAATAAAAATTATTTAAGTAGTCTGGGAAATACGATGTAGCAGAATATAACTTACGGACAGGCCTGAGTTTGAATTTCAACTTCCAAGTTATGTAGTGGTACAATGGGTATAATATCTACTTCACAGGGCAGTGGTGAGAATAAACTAGAATCTGGATTTATCAAATGGGTAGTACACTACATACACTGGTATGTCCTGAGTATCAGATAAGTGATTCTTGTCAACAAAGCAATTTTCCTCTCAATTTTTCTTTTCTTATCAATAGGAGTAATAATAAAATTTGCTTGAATTGTCTTGTGTGATTATTGTTGTAAAGATCTAATGAGATAATGTCAATAGGAGGCAATCTCAAAGAGTAAGAAATGTCTTAGAGTTTGGGCAATTCACAAATCTCTTTAAGTCTAGTTTCTCAAAGTTTAAGTCACAGATATATTTCATATGGTTTTTAATATTTAAGACTAAAAAGCTAATGAATATAAAAATATCTAGAAAATACTGATAGCTAGATAGAAATATCACCACGGCATTACTGAAGTAAATTATGAAATCAAAATACATTGCTTTATGTTATAACTATCATCTGATATATGAACCAGAACTCTATGGATCATTTTGTTAGGGTGAATACTTTACCATGTGTATGTCTACTGCTTTTGTTGAAATAAAGTTAAACCAGTTAAACAGTTTCCATTTCCTTCTTGAAATTGTGAGAAAAATCAACAGATTAACTGATAAAATGCCTATCTAAGAATTACAAACACAAATGCCTAACGAGGATAGCTAAGAAATGGTCCAAAAGCACCTGTTTCTTAATTACCGTATATGTAAAAGAACTCAACAGTTCTGTCAATAAACGTCAATGGTATTTGACTTTGGTTCAGGAGAGAAGCTGGTGATTGTAGTCCTATCTAAAGGAGCATTTCCTACTACACTAGATAACCGTGTGGGAAGAGAAGGCCATTCTGGCCTTGTGGTACAGTAGACTGTTCAATATGGCCACTGGCTTTGACTTTTGAAACATGGCTGGGCAATACTATGCTAATAATGTGAATGAAGTAAACAGCATTCTTGGACAGGGACATGCAAATAGGTGTACAGGCTACTAATGAGGGGATTGGTCAGTTCTGTCATCCTGCCAGATTTAAAGCAAAGTAAGCTCTGAAACAACAACAAAAAAGAAAATAAAATAAATGGGAATCTTGCTACCATCAAGAAAGAAGCAGCCAAGAGTGCAGTGTGTCCTTCTGGGCCAGAGATTTCTGCATAACATGAATCAGCAGCAGCAGCAGAGGTGGTGGAAAAGCACCTGACTCACATGAGACAGTTCAATGGAACTTGCTGCATCCTGAAACCAGAGCTGAGGGCCTTTATTCAGACTCACTGCAGGGCGGAGGGGCAAACTCATAAATGGCAGAACTAAAGAGCTGTGTAACCTTCACAAAGATCACATTTGAAAGGATGAGGACACAAGGCCTGCAAACGAACACACTGAGAAGCTATCCTGACTAAAAAGACTTATACTCACCTCCTATCGAAATTGTAACCTGTTAACTTCCTAATAAACACATTACTGTATTAACTATAACTTTCTCTATGGCCATTGCAACTCATTAGCAGACCTTGAATTACCTGTGGTAAAGATAATTGGGATAACTGGTGGTTGTTAGAATCGACAGACTGTGGTAAAGGGGTGTGGGGACATTTCTGAAATTACAGGAATTGTTTTGTGATACTGATGTTGTTATTGGGCTCTTTCTCCTTGTGGAGTTAGAAGACAGAAGACACAGCCACATCTAGAGTTTCCATCAGCTGTACTGTTTCCTAATACAATCAGAGCAATTAAAAATTTTTTTCAGATAAATTATGAATTTTTAAAATGTTGACTCTAAAAAACTTTTGACACTGTTTAAGCCAAATAAAACATGTCTGTGTTGTAGCCAATGCTTGGCAAACTTTGTGTTAAATAGGGCAGAGAGTCTTGTAGGTTTTATTTACTTTCTCACTAAGAAACACAAAAGTGTTCCATATAAATTTTCCTATAAAACAAATGAAGTAACAGAGTCTCAAAAGACTAGCGAAAACCCTACAAGTAAAGAGTGATAGGGAAAAACGATCCTTGAAGCCAGGGTGTTGCTGTTCCCAGTGGCTTCCGCACTGTGAATGCAGTGTCAGTGACTCAGCTGAGTTCAGATCTACATATATTGCCTTCATTGACCATGAAATACCTATCAGCCATTCTGAAAAACAAAACAAAATGAAAACTCCACAAAAAACAAACTAACAAAACCCTAGATACTAATGCCAAGTGTGTCAACAAATGCTTCTATGTTGATTGGTATGTATAGGTAAAGTATTAAAGGTATGTGGACAAAAGAAAGATATTAGAAATCTTTATTACTTAGATAATAAGCAAAGCAAAGGGTATAATTAAAAAATTCTTCTTGGCTGCACAGTGGAGTGGACTTGGGGGGAGGGAATGAACAGCTCAAGAAGAGTTAATTGGGGAGAGGGGGTGGGAAGGGAGAAAAGTGCAAAAATGAATGAATGGAAACCCTAAATCTCTGTAAACTCTCATTAAAATTAACTAAAGAAGAAAGTATTCCTTACTAAGATAATAAATAAAGCAAAGGGTGTAATTCAAACATATCTGACAAAGGTAAAAAGCTGAGAATTAGTAGATCTGCCACTAACAACTGAGAAACCTTTATTTCTTTAATTCCTGCTAAAAGAGTTGTATCCAGGTGGTAAAGAGTTGGGCTGCCAACCCAAAGGGATGGGGATTGAATCCATCAGCTGCTCTATGGGAGGAAAAATAGTCAATCTACTCGTGGTGTTAAGAGTTTATTGTTCACAATGGCTTTCATAGCCTTTGACTTTGACTTTGCCATGTGGATGTGTGAGAATATGTGAATACAGTTTGTTAGTCTATCCACAAGAGGACTGGCTAGACTCATCATTAAATTTAGCAGATTTTCAGAATCTCACCACCAGCAAGGTAGTAGCAGAGAATGTAGTGTGCCTTTCAAAGCCAGACTCTTGCACTAACAAGATTTACAGGAGAGTAGTAGTGGCTGCAGCCAAGAAGTGATATGAGACAGAGCGGACCTTGAAACTGTTATCCCAGGGAAGCAGAGCTAAGAGCATTTGTCCACGCTTGTTGGAAGACTGGGCAGAGCCATAAATGACAGGACTAAGAGCTTTGCAACACTGCTCCAAAGCTGTGACGCTGAAGGCTGAGGTGCCTTGAAGCACATTTCAGAAGCTGTCTTAACTGATTAGATCTTGCTGCCAATCTGAATCATGTCCTTTTCATTTCCCTAATATGGTTCTGGCCCTAACGCCTGTCTTTAATCGTTTTTGGTGAAACTTTTTTCTAGGTTGTATAGCCCTGGTGTGTCCACTTGCCGTACAAAGGCAACTTGTGGTCGCTGTGAGCGGAACACTGTGACAATAACATGTCAAATGCAATAATGGTTACCCAGGGTGGAGAGTGTTTGGTGGTGCTCCCCAACTAAAACAAGCTTGGAAGCAGGAGTGGCATCTACTTCTGTAAATAGCTTGCCTCAGGAAATCCTATGAACATGGAGAAAAGATAAAAGTCACGCAACTGTCGAGGACTTCTGTTCATAGGGTCGCTATGAGTCGCCTACGACTCAATGGCACGTAACAACAATATGGTTCTGTGTGGTGAGATATTGCAATGGGTTTCAGACCCAGTAAAGCAGTAAGATTGGCACTTGGATGAGTATAAAGAGGTACAGGAGTGTAGGAGACATGTCTGATCACAGGGGAAATGGTTTTGTGTTGTGGATGTTGTTGACAGGGACAGTTTCCCCTTAAGAGTTGATAGGGTTTAGATATGCTGCTTCTTTTACACTCTGTGATTTTGTTGTGTTTTTTGTTGGGTGCTATCGAGTATGACTTACAGTGACCCTATGAGCAACATATCTGTACTCTGTTCTACCCTGTGCCATCCTCGTCACCTAGGACACCCTTGAGACCATTGCTACAGTCACTATGTCAATCCATCTCATTGACAGTCTTCCTCTCTTTCACTGATCTTTCCAAGTATCATATCCCTTTCTAATGAACAGCCTCTCCTAACAATGTGCCCAAAGTATGTGAGAGCTTTGTCATTTATGCCTGCAAGGGGCATTCTGGCTGTACTTTCTCTAAGACATACTTGTTTGCTCTTTTGATTATTCCATAGGATATTTAGTACTCCACCACCAGAGTTCAAAGGCATCAACTATTCTTCTGTAATCTTTATTGTCTAGCTTTCAGATACATAGAACAAGTGACTGAAAAGACCACTGCCTGAATCAGGTGCACCTCAGTCTTCAAAGTGACTTCACTGCTCTTTGGTGTTCTGGAGTGGTGGCTGACTGCAGACTTTGCCAATGCAACATGTTTTCTAATTTCCTAACTGCTGGTACCTATGCAGGTCGTTGGTTGTTGTTGCCTGTCATCAATTCGAGCATGACTCATAGCGACCCTATGAACAAAAGGCTTGAAGCCTTTCTATAACTATTGTCATTTATCAAAGTTCATAGTTTCCCGTGGATGCCACTCTTGCTTTGCTTTTAACTATGCAATTTACTGCCTCTGAAAACCTACAGGGCCATCAGCTGGTTCTGACTCAAAAGTACGTAACAATAACAACAAATAAACAAACGGTGATGTTCTGAGATCACAGCACAACAGATGATCTTTCTTGGATTCAAACTGAAAGGTTGACAGTTTGAACTCACCCCAGAGGCACTGCAGGACAAAGTGCTATTGATGCACTCCTTTAAAAAACGGCAGTTTAAAAAACCCTAGGGTGCAATTCTAATGTCACACAGAGTCTGGGGGACTCAGAATCAAATAGAAAGAACATAAAAACATCATCGAACTACTAAAATAGTTAAGTGTTAGAAGGATGATGAAGAAACACACTGAGATTCATATGAAATCCTAGGAAACAATATCAAGAAAGTTACTGTTAAATTATCATATTTTAATATTGTTCTGAAGAAAGGGAAGAAAACACATTGATTTGGAAAGAAGCTTACTTCTTTTTTCAACAGCCTTGCCAAAGTCTATGCCTCTTTAAGATGCCAAGGCAGGCAGGGTGCAGGCAGCAGGCTCCTGGGGAAATACACTGGAAGAAGAAGAAAGATGCTCTCTGTGAAACTGGAGGCAACTACTGAGTTGTACTGAGGGCTGGTATTCTCTCTGCTCTGGGGAACAGGGACACTTACTTCCCTACATCTTCAAGCAACAAAGTCTTAGCCTCATATGTGCATGTAAAAGTAGGACAATGAGTAAGAAAAAGAACTAATGCCTTGGAATTGTGTTGGTGAAGAGTACTGTATATACTTCATGGACTGTCAAAAGAACAAACATTTGTCTTGGAAGAAATGCACTAGGGTATGCCTTAGAAACAAAGATGAGACAAAGTTTTCTTCAATCTGTTTGGGTTCAAGGCTATCACATTAGAAGAATTATTGTGCATTCATCTTCTAACCAAAAACCCCTAAACTTACTATTGTCAATCCAGGTCTGACTTAAAAGTGAACCTCTACTGGGTTTATGGGACTGTAAATCTTAATGAGAGGAGACTGATCATTCTTTCTCTCTCAGAGCAGCTGTTGAATTAAAACCTGACATTTTGGTTAGCAGCACAACAGACCACGCCACTAGCACTACATTAAAGCCAACATGGGTACTTATTCTTCAACTCTTTACATTATGCAATAGAGAACGACCTTAAGTAATCCACTTACAGTCATTTCAAAAAGGATGGACCAAGCTGAAGAACTAGGAAGCATTGGTGGTCTACTCCCTAGTGAGTTATGCTATTAATTCCAAAGGCTGTTTAAATCCATGAGCAGCTCTGAGGGCAAAGACAAGCTTTTCATTAAGATTTACAACCTTGTAAACCTGATGGAGGGTCCTGAGAAGGCAACTTGCTGGCAATGAGTGAGTGACCTACAACAGAAACAAAATATCTGGTGACATAACAGCTGCTAGGAGACAGGCTGGCAGTCTGAACCCACTCCGCAGCTCTGGGGGAAAAAGACCTGTAAAGATGCTCCCATACAGATTCCTACAAGTTACAAAGCTCAATGGGCAATTCTCCTCTGTCACATGTGCTGCTGTAAGTTGAAAACAAAATTGTCAACTCCTACCAACACTACAGAAGAACAAATGGGCTGGTGAGGTAAGGGGTGGTGTTAAAGAAATTTTATCAGAAAAAGTTCTTAGAATTGGAAAACTGGTTTGTTTGTTTTAAAGTTAAAATTTCAGAGGGAGAGCATAAGAACATTGCAGAAAACTAGTGGTCCAGAATAAATATTGTGCAACCTCCCTTTAAAAAAGTTTCCAGGAAAGTCATGAAGGAAAATATAAGACACAGATGATGATTGGTAACATCATGATAGATGGTGAAGATTGTTAACAGGTTTGTTTGCTTGGTTGTACAATCAACATGCTTGATTACAGAGTACTGAAGAGCAACGACGTCAGTCTGAAGACAAAGGTATGTTTGATCCACACCATGGTCTTTGCAATTACTTTCTATGCATCAAAAAGCTAGACAATTACTAGGAAAGATAGAAAGAGAATTGATGCCTTTGAGCTATGGTGCTGGAGAAGAGTACTGAATATACCCTGGACTGCTAGGACAACAAACAGGTTCACTCCTTGGAGGCAAGAATTCTGAAGCTTCGTCTGACATACTTTGGATATGTTGCAAGGAGGCACCAGTCAAGGACATCATACTTGGAAAGGTGGAGGGACAATGCAAGAGAGGAAGAGCCTCAATAAGATGGATTGATTCAGTGACTGGGATAACGGGGACAGGTGTACCAGAGACAATAAGGTTGGCACAGGATAGAGCAGGTTTCAAGGATACTGTACACAGGGGTCACTATGAGTCCCAAGCTACTCGATCACATGTAACAACAATAATTACAATAACTGGTTTCTTTATAGAGTTGGAATACATTGTTTTCACACCAGATCTTTCCCATTTTCTTCACCTCCCCACCCCCCCCAACAAACTGTGCAACCCTATGATTAATACCCACCCCTTGGATCCTCATACTCATTCTACAATAACGGTCATATACAATATTTGGGGCGGAATTAGTTCACTTAGCATTATGTTCTCCAGTCCCTCCCAAGTTAGATAGTAATTTACAAAATCATTGCTCCTGCATGCTGCATAGCATTCCATCGTGTGAATGTAGCATAATTTCTCAATTCATTCAATTGTGGTTGGACACCTGGTCTGTTTCCATGTTCTTGCGACAGTGAATAACACTGCTATGAACCTTGGTATACAAGTCTCTGTTTGCACCACAGTTCTCATTCTCAGGGTATTTTTGAAGCAATGGACTAAGAGCTGGGTTCTTTTGATTTCCTGACTGTGGCTATCAAAGGTGTTGACTGTGGATTCACTTTAATTTTCTCTCCATGTATCATGATGTTGCTTACTGGTCCATGGTAAGGATTGCTGTTTCCTTGATGTTTAGATATGATCCATATTGAACGCTTAATTTTTGATCTTTTGCAGCAAGCACTTCAGTTCTTCTTTACTTTCAGCAAGCAAAGTTGTGACATCTGCATAACGCAGATTGCAGATTGTTGACGAGTCTTCCTTCAATTCTGATGCCACATTCTTCTTCATAAAGTTCAGCTTCCTGAATTATTTGTTTCAGCATGCAGACTCAATAATTATTAAATCTAAAAAAGACTGATTTAAATTTTCCTTAATTTCTTTTGGCATTGTTATGTGGATTTCAACATCTGTATCTTTCACCTACTTGTTTAACAATTTTATTCTTTTAGATGCTATTTAATGGAATTATTCTCTTAATTATCTTTTCACAACACTCACTGCTGGTGTGTCAATGGTTTTTGTGTGCAGGCCTTGTACCCTGCCATTTTGCTGAGTTCATTTATTAGCTCTAGTCGTTTTCTTGTGAATTCCTTAAGAGAGTTTTCTATGGAAGATAGGATCATCTCATCTGTAGAACGTGATCATTTTTCCTTTCTAGTAAGAATACTTTTAAATTTTCTTGATCAACTGCTCTGGCTAGGACTTCTAGTACAATACTCACTTAATAGCAGTGGTGAAAACTCTGTCTACTTTGTAATCTGAAAGCAAAGTTATCAGTCTTTCTCCATAAAGTATGATATTAGAGTGATGTTTTTCATAGATGTCTTTTATCATATTAAGACTCCCTGGCAGTGTAGTATATAATGAACGTATCAGGCTGTCAACCAAAAGGGAAGAATGACCTTTTTCCTCCTGTAAAGATTTACCACTTTGGAAAGCCAATGGAGGGTTGTTATGTGTCCAAACTGACTTGACAGGTGTAAATTTCGTTTTGGGTTTGGTTACCATAAGAATCCTTTCTATTTCTAGTGTGTGGGTTTTTCTTCTTATTTTGTCAAATGCCTTTCTGCACTAAGATAATTATGTGGCTCTTATTTTATTAATGTGGTGTATTAATTTATTTTCTGATAATGAATCACTCTTGCACTCCTGGAATAAATTCCAGTTCATCAAAGTGTACCTGATTCAAATATATGCCTTACTTGTTGAGGATTTTTTTCACAAAGGTTATCTTAAGAGATACTGGTCTATAGTTTTCTCTTATTCTATTCTCTTTGTCTATTTGTGTTATCATGGCAGTGCTGACCTCACAGGATGAGTAACCAAGTATTCCTTTTCCAATCTCATTTTTAACAACCAACGTAGGAATCTTAAATAAACACAAGCAAACAGATTCTAGCACTACACTAAAACGGTAGACAATTTTCTAACTGAAGGGAAAAAAGAAAAGAATGGCAAAAGCATGATTATTTACCATGAGTCAGGCAATATAAGCCAAAGCAATAAAGTATATAGAAGAAATTCAAGACGTAAATGTTGAGAAACAAGAGAGAAGATCACAACCATTAGATGATTACCATACCACAGATGTGCAAAACCAGAAACAATGAAAATGGGAGGGGATGTGATGGGGAAGTCAAAGGGGCCCTGGTGGTTTAAGTGTTGGTGTTTTGGGTGACTAAACCAGCAACTGCTTCTTAGGAGAAAGATGGGCAGAATCCACCTTTAAATACTCATAAGCCTCTGAAATCTGACGGAAGAGTCATTATGAGTGGGAACTAACTTGACAACACAGTGGATTTAAGTTTTGTTTTATTAAAAAGAATAATCAAAGGCTATCACACAGTATTTCAAACAACATCTAATATCTACTATTGTTATGCGACTCACAGCCCCAAACCCTGCTCTATCTTGTGCCAATCTTATTGTCTCTGATACACCTACCCCCATTACCCCAGTCATTGAATTGACCCATCTTATCGAGGATCTTCCTCTCCTGTGCTGTCCCTCCCCCCTTCCAAGCAAGATGTCTCTCCAAGTACTGATCCCACATCGCAATATGTCCAAAATATGTCAGAAGAAGCTTCAGAATCCTTGCCTCCAAGGAGCAGCCTGGCTTCACCCTCTTCAGGACGAACTTGTTTGTTCTCCTGGCAGTCCATGGTATATTCAATACACTTCTCCAACAGCACAGTTCAAAGGCATCAATTCTCCTATCATCCCCTAGTCACTGTCCAGCTTTCCGATGCACAGCAAATAGTAAACACATTTATGATGTGCTACCATCAAAGATCAACCCTGAAGCCTATCTGTCCTGATGTTAAATAAAATACCACAGTATCTCAGTGCTCAGTGTGAATTAATTGCCTCTTTATCTGCATACAGGTTAGGAATGATCTTTATGTTCCTCCAATGCAGGAATTCTTGTCTCAGGAATTATAGAAGACTCATTTTTCTTCAAATATTATTAAAAACCTCAAACTTACCACTGTCAACTTAGAGCGATCCTCCATTGAGTTTCTGAGGCTGTAAACTGCAATGGTAGACTACACATCTTTCTCCCCAGGAATCACTAGTGAATTTGAACCTCGAGAGACATTTTGGAGCAGCACAACTCACTACAGACTACACCTCCAGCAATTTCTCCTCAGATACTGCCTTGCTCCAATTTCGTATAGTATATAATAAGTAATAGTAATTTATAATAGATATGGACCTCTTTGTACAGATTCCATGCCTTGTTCCTCACTCCTCTATTTCCCAATCAATGTCTTTTCTCTTTTCTGCTACACTTTCATTCATTTTCCCTTCAAGTACTGATACATTATACAGCTAGTGTATGAAAGTTCAACTTGACTCTCTTTCAAATGTACCTTTTTAGTCATGATAATATTTTCTTTTTGGTTTGGTTTTTTGGTTTGTTTTGTTTTGTTTTATTTATATTTATTATTATTTTCAGTGAAAATTTACAGACTTTGGATTTCCATTCATACATTGTTGCACTCTTCCCCCCTCCCCACCCTCCTCCCACCCCAGTACACTACCCTCTTGGAAAAGTAAAAGAAAAATTCTTTCCTTGTCTTACTATCCCTCCTCCTAGGTCTACTCCACTACGCAGCCTTCGATCTGGACTCCTGTCATGACAAAAAATACCTAATCACATATCCCTTTTAAACAGTTTTCTCCCTAATCTATTGCAGTGCAGTATACATTATTGAACCTATCTTTCTCCGTTTCCCCCTCAACTCCGATGTCAGTCCTGTTTTACAACAGTGGCACCATGCAGTATTTATCCTTTTGTGACTGAGATACTTCACTCAGCATAATGTTCCTCAAAGGTCACCCATTTTGAATAATATTGCATGAGTTCCTTGTTTTTCAATGCAGTGTAATACTCCATTGTGTGAATATACCACAGCTTTTCTATCCATTCATTTGTTGATGAGTACTTAGGTTGTTTCCAACTCCTTGCTATTGTGAACAAAGCTGCAATAAACATGGGTGTGCATATATCTGCTTGGATGTCAGTTATGGTCTCTTTGGGGTATATTCCCAGTAGTGGAATTGCTGGGTCACATGGTATCTATTTGCAACTTTTTGAGAAAGCACCATACCGCCATCCACAGTGGTTGCACCAGTCATGGTAATATTTTCCAATTCTATTTTGCATTTATACTTTTAACAATTAGAAAAGAAATGTTTATAGTCATCATTAGTTATGCTGATGGCAATTCTAATCATATTCATTGACTCTCATTCTTTGTGAATTTAAAATTTTTGATCGTGAGTTTAAACTTTAGTAGTTGCTGACTGCCACTGAGTCAAGCACGACTCATAGCACCCCTCTGAACAAAAGACCTGAAACATTTCTGTAATTATAGTTTCCCAAAGTTCATAGAGTTTCCTGAGCATGTTGTTTACGAAGTGGATGCCACGTAGAGATTATAGTTTTCCACAGGAATATCAGGTGGGTATTAGAACAGTTCTGCTTTTGTTTCTGTCATGCACTCCAGGCATATAATCTGCTTTGAAATGTCAGTAATATAGTAAAAGTGACTTAAACAGTCTCTACTGCCTTTAGTAGGTGGTGTTGTATCCTGCTGAGTCAGAACCAACTCACAGTGGAATGTCCAGTAGGTTTTCAGAGGCAGTTAATCGCATGGGAGGAGACTGTCCATCCTTCTCCTGTGGAGCAGCTGGTAGATTCAAACCAGGTCTGTTCTGGAAAGAATGAAACTAGGTTGCTCCTCAGAGACAAAGATTTTGAAATTACATCTCGAATACTTTAGGTACGTTGCTAGGAAGAACCAGTCTTTGAAGAAGGGCATCACATATAGAAGGGGAGATAGGGCAGGAGAGAAAGACCTTGGATGAGATGGACTGACACGGTGACTGTGGCAATGGAGGCAGGTGTGTCAAACAGTGAGAATGGCTCAGGATAAAGCAGGGTTTAGAGGTATTCATAGGGTTTCTGTGAGTTGACAGCACATAGTAACTGCCTTTTAAGTTCACTGTCCAATATAACATTTCACCTGCTGTATAAAAATAAGTTTCACTTTAAAGCTCTAACCTCTAACATAATTTCTGCCACCTAAAACTACAATTAAGGACCTACATTTAAATTAAAATTCAACCACAAAACCACCAACACAAATAAAAACAGAGATGTCAAATCAGATAACAGAAATCTTGCACTAAAGGCAAAGTCCACACATGACCCCTCAGGCAATGGCAATCAGTTGCCATCCACTCAATTATGACTCCTGGCAACCCATGCACATCTGCGCAGAACTGTACAAAGACTGTTTTCAGTGGCTGATTTTTCCAGAAGTTGCCTGTAGATCCGAATGTCCAATTAGCAAATGAGCACAGTTGCTGGTACTAGGCAGCCTGTATTAGACACACCCAGGAAGTGGTTTTCGTTGTCCTTGCTATGTGCTGTCTAGTCACTTGCAACTCATAGCAAGCCCCTATGTACACTAGCCCTAAACCCTGCTCTATCCTGTGCCAACCTTATTGTTTCTTACACACCTACCTCTATTACCCCTGTCACTGAATCAATCCATCTTATTGAGTCTTCCTCTCCTGCGCTGTCCCTCCACACCCCCAAGCATGACATTCCTCTCCAAGAACTGGTCTCTCCTTGCAACATGTCCAAAGTATGTCAGACGAAGCCTCAGAATATTTGCCTCCAAGGAGCAGCCTGGTTTAACCCTCTCCAGGATGAACCTGTTTGTTCTCCTAGCAGTCCATGGTATATTCAATGCTCTTCTCCAGCACCACAGCTCCAAGGCATCAATTCTCCTTCTATCATCCCTAGCCATTGCTGTTTTCTGATGTACAGCAAGTAAGTGCAAAGACTATGGCCTCAGACACACTTTGGGTTCCAGACTGATATCGCTGCTCTTCAGTACTTTGGAGAGCTCTCTGACAGCAGACTTTCCCATTGCAGTAAGTCTTTTAATTTCCTGGCTGCTGGAACCAAGAGTGCTGACTGTGGAGCCAAGCAAACTGAAGCTGTTAACAATCTCAATCTCTTCACCATCTATTATGATGCTGCCAATCAGACCAGTGGTGAGAATCTTTGTTTTCTTGATGTTGAGCTTCAATCCACATTGAGGCTGCAGTCCTTGACCTTCTGCAGTAAGCACATCAGGTCCTCCTCAGTTTCAGCAAACAGGGTTGTGTCATCTGCATAATGTAGATTATTGATGAGTCTTCCTCCAATCCTGATGCCACATTTCTCCTCATAGAACCCAGCCTCCCAGATAATTCGTTCTGCATATGGATTGAAAAGGTATGGAAGTGGTAATTATTTTTAGTTTATCTGCTTGGTCACTGGCAAGTGAATTATTTTTTAAACTCAATCATGAGATACATTAATTCTAGAACATATCTTAAATTCAGAAATACTAAAATTTGAAGAAAAATATTATAATGGAAGAAAATACTTAACACAGAAAGCAAGTTTTTAATTTAAATAGGAACCATACCACCTAGCAAATCAGACAATCACCAAGAGGAGAGGGATAGTCCCTTTATTACTAATGTCCTTTCCTTACTGGAGACAATTATTCTGGTTAGCTTTTTGTCTGAAAACCTTTTTTAACATTAAGAAAAAGGGAATGAAGAGGACCTAAGCCCATAAAAATCTCCATTTAGGTTCACAGGTTATATAACAAGTGTCCAGGTTCATAAACCAGAAAATGAGAAGCAAATACAGGAGACAAAGTTTATGAAAGAGGTAGCCCCTTGCCTAAGAGCCATCTATATAAATGAATACTCAAAGGGCCACTGTATTAAGGATTTGTTCAAAATTGCCTTTTTTATTGTATTTGCCATGTGGATGGGCAGGAATTATGTGAACAAGGCTCTGGCCACCCTACTTGGACTTCTTATGGACCAGCTGCTTAATCCTGAGTGTTCACCTAGCCAACCAATTTTCTTGATGCACCAGGACACGGGCTCACTTGAACAGTGTTTCAGATATGTCACACATTTCTTAAAAAGAAGAAAGTTGTAGGCTACTCTGTAAACTATATCAATATCCAAAATATCATTTCTGTGAGAACATTTCTGAAACTCCAAATCACCAGCTTCCATACACTTTTTGGAGTTTGCCTGTACATATATTTAGGCTGCAAAAAAGTCCAACTATTCTTGCTAGAATATCCTGTGAGGAGCTCAGGTTGAGAAAAGATTCCATTTCAGATTCCTTGACTAACTTTGTTCAAAACTGTAATATCCTTAGAAGCCTTGTTCAGGCATTAAAGAAAATCAGTGTTAAGTGAAAATTAAATCACTTCCTTACCTGCACCTTTAGCAGCCAACCTGTATACACAGCTTAACGGTGCCCAAGTGGAAATGGCCGAAGATGACACTCAGCTAGCCAGTGTGCGGCAGCTTCCAGCTCTCCCTGGTTCACAGCACTCATCTGCTTCCTGAACTCTGCTCTCCCTTGGTGTTCCCACCACCTCCTCCCTCCACCTCATCTCTTGGCCTATGCACCTGTGGGAAGGAGGACTCTTTTTCCTAGAACCCCTTCTCAAGTAGCCTGACAGCCCAGACCATCTACCTGTCCCTCCCTGCCCTCAATGCAACCAGTTCGTTTCCTGCACTCCTGGGTCAACCCCACCTACTCAAGCCCCTACAGTCTGATAAGGTTGGCCCACCATACTACCTTGAGTTTCTCTAGGCAGGCAAGGGCCTTTATGCAAGACCATCGCCTTTTGCTGAGGTATCCACTACTCTCCCAAAACCAAATCTCCTGCTTCCATGAACACAGAAACTCCTCAGGTTTCCAGGAGTCTTAAACTTTCACAGTTGCTCTAGCTACAGCAGCAACTCTATGAGTTCCTCCTCCTTTGAGATAGTTAATCTCCATTTTCTAAAGCTGACTGTGGGGACAAGGCCCAGTTCCTTCTTCTCTGGTATCATAGGCCAGCCTGTGGAGCCTATCTGAGGTGGTGGGCATTTACGGCCCCATAGTACCTGAGACTAGGTTCATGGTTGTGGGCACTGCACTCCTGCACTTCTAGTCCTAGTCCACCCTTCTCCTCTATACCACAGTTCTGCCTATTGATCTGCCATGGGTCCAGCTGGGAAGCTCAACCCACAAGGCTAAGTCCACTGAGCTCCCTTGTATACTCTGCTGGAAGCCCATACATAGTTGGTTTGAGTTAGCTCATATACACTCGTGCCCCCTGAGGCAACATGGATCCATCTACCCCCTCACAACACCACTTGCTTGGTTCTTTCAATCTGGTCTCCCCAGAAGTGTGAGTCTGGAACCCTCTGGAGCCTCCTTCTACCATCTGAGTAATAGTCAACATCTGACACCAGATAGATTTTTACTACTGCTATAAATCTCTCATAAACAATTATGAGAGAGTTGTTTAGTGAGGAATAAGCGTTGTTTTGTTTTTTGTTTTTTTTTTACAAAGAGATAGGTGTAAAATAAGAAGATTGTGTGCAAACACAGAATATGGTCAAAGGAAGTATTTCTGCTTTTAAAATTCAAAGCCAGAGGCTCAAGGATCAAGGATACTTATTTTCAAGATATGAACATTAGGCATAATCAATTAAAGAAGGTAATGATAATGGTGCAAATATAGAAGACAAGTGCAAGCACTTTTAGCTTTAAATTTTAAATATGAATGTGAACCTTTTTATTTCTTGGGTAACAAAATTCTACTTAGATTACAGAAAATAGTTTAATTCTAAAATCTCATTAATTTATTAAAGTGTTACATTTACTATGTTTTCAAACTTAGTATCATTAATCAATGAATTAGTGTCTATCAGTAGGCTGTAATCTTTTCTTTTTTATCAGTAAAGATCTCATGCTGGGATAGGTGGAGGGTCAGAGACAGAGGAAAACCCGGCAGCAAGATGGACTAATACAATGACCATGAAAATGGCAAAACATGAGGATAGTGCAGGACTGGCTAAGGTACTGATCTGGTACTCACAGGGACTGAGGCAACATGAGTCACAGTCGACCTAACTAAACCTAATTATAGCAGCTCCTCACCAGTATCTGGCATAAGATGCTTTAAAGATACTTGGTGAATGAAACAGAATCTTTCCACTAGCTTCATTGTGACCTGGTACTTCCTCTAATTCATTCTATTTCAAACCCAATTTTACATCTGAGAAATAAGGAATTTTAAAAAGCTTTCACTTTTTCTTTATTACAGACAGGAAAACTACTTGTATAAGTCTCCGCTAACCCCATTCCAAAGATTGGCAAGATGTAAAATCTCTCCAAGGATCTTGATTATCTACATTTTTGTCAGGCGTTAATGGCACAGCCAAGTAGTTCCAGGGTTTACAGGCTTTTTTATTTTTGGAAAGGAAACAAGAGAAGGATATGCAGGAAGAGGTTTTAGTCTCTCTTCCTGAGTGTCTTTCTTGCCCTCTCATTATTTAATGTATATACGGATTTTTTTTTCTCGTCATCTCCACCTTTAGGGAGGGAGCACTAGTAGCCAAGAGCGGCAAAGAAGCTATGCTGTAATTCTGAAGGCATGTGGTTCGATTCCACCAGATGCTCCACAGGAGAAGGATGGGCAATCTACTTTCCTGTAACTAACTGCCTCTGAAAATTTGCTGGAAGGTCAGCTATGGGTCGGTTCCAACTCTACAGTACACAACAGCAACTTTTAGAGAGCTCCAGTGTCCTAGTGGCAAGAAGCTGCACTACAACCTTGAAGGCATGCACTTTGAAGCCTCCAGCTGCTTCGTGGGAGAAGGATGGGCAATCTCCTCCCTTGCAATTAACTGGCTCTGAAAATCCACCAGAGGGTCAGCTATGAGTCAATTCTGACTCTATGGTACACATAAACCACAACCACCTCCACCTTTAAACTTCATCATATATACTTTGGACATGTTTTCAGGAGGGGACAGTCTTCAGAAAAAGATATCATGCTAGAAAAGATACAGTGCCAGAAGGACAAATTCTCAACCAGACAGACTGCAACAGCGACAGCGGCGATGGGCCTGAACCTATCAGAGATAGTTAGGATGGCTTAGGATAAGGCATCTGTTGTTCACAGGGTTGCTATGAGTTGCAGTTGACTTGATGGCACTTAACAACACTCTTAAACATGCACCTTTTATTTCTACAGACTTGTAAACAAAAAGAAAAAGCTGCTATTTCCACGAGGTAAGCTTTTGAAAATGGTCATTACAAAAATTACTTTTCATGTATACCTGACCTAAAACGAGTCCATTTCAGTGCAGCATTTCTCAGGGTATGGTCCAAGTTATCTTCTGAAGTTAAAAAAAAAAAAAAGAAAAGAAAGAAAGGAAAAAAATGGGAATCTGAAATGATATTATTGTTGTTGTTGTTATGTGCCGTCGAGTCGCTTGCGACTCATAGCAACCCTATGTACAACAGCCCTAAACTCCGCTCTGTCCTGTGCCAATCGCACTGTCTCTGACACTCCCATACCAATTATCCCAGTCACTGAATCAATCCACCTCACAGAGGGACTTCCTCTCCTGTGCTGTTCCTCCACCCTCCCAAGCATGATGTCCTTCTCCAAGGACCGGTCTCTCCTCACAACATGTCCAAAGTATGTTAGACAGAGGCTCAGAATCCTTGCCTCCAAGGAGCCACCCGGTTTAACCCTCTCCAGGACAAATCTGTTTGTTTTCCTAGCAGTCCATGGTATTCTCAATACCCTTCCCCAGCACCACAGCTCAAAGGCATCAATTCTCCTTCTATCCTCCTTGGTCACTGTCCAACTCTCTGATGCATAACAAGTGATTGTGAAGACCATGGCCTGTATCAGATGCACCTTAGTCTCCAGAGAGACACCACCGCTCTTCAGTACTTTGGAGAGGTCCCTAACAGCAGACTTTCCCATGGCAGTGCGCCTTTTAATTTCCTGACTGTTGGTGTCAAGACTGTTGACTGTGGAGCCAAGCAAACTAAAGCTGTGTACAATCTCAATCTCTTCACCATCCATCCTGATGCTGCCAATTGGTCCAGTGGTGAGAATCTTTGTCTTCTTGACATTGAGCCTCAATCCATATTGTAGGCTGCAGTCTTTGACACTCTGCAGCAGGCGCTTCAGGTCCTCTTCAGTTTCAGCAAGCAGGGCTGTGTCATCCACATAACGCAGATTGTTGATAAATCGCCCACCAATCTTGACCCCACATTTCTCCTCATAGAGCTCAGCCTCCCGGATAATCTGTTCTGCATATAGGTTGAAAAGGTATGGAGATAGGATGCATCCCTGGCGTACGCCCTTCCCAATTTTGAACCATGCAGTGTTCTCTTGCTCTGTTCTGACGACTGCCTCCTGGTCCAAGTATAAGTTTCGCATTAGAACGATCAAGTGTTCTGGGATTCCCATTCTTCTCAGAGTCAGCCATAGTTTGTTATGATCTACACAGTCAAATGCCTTTGCATAGTCAATGAAACACAAATAGACATTCCTCTGGTATTCCCTGCTTTCAGCCAAGATCCATCTAACATCAGCTACAATATCCCTAGTACCACGACCCCTTCTAAATCCAGCCTGGACTTCTGGTAGTTCTCTGTTGATGTGCTGTTCCAGTCGTTTTTGGATAATCTTCAGTATTTTATTATTACAAAGTAAAATTATTTTCCTAATAACCCATGATCAGATCATTTTTTGCTCCCATTCTTTCACATATAAAATAATGTTTTCCAAAAGACACATCACATCTGAAAAGACAAGAGACCTGAACACAGCAAGAGATGTGGGAATTCTTTTCTCTACTAAGCAAGAGTGTCGATGAAGGAGAGGAAGACCCTTAACCAGGTGGACTGACGTGGTGGCTGCTGCAATGGGCTCTTGTGTGTCACGAAGTGTGAGGATGGAGCAGGACAAAACAGGGTTCAGATGTGTTGTTAATAGGGTCGCTATGAGTCGTACTTGACAGCATCTAATAACAAAACTAAGCCAGATATTGAAGAGTTTATTTAAAAAATGCAAAAAAAGTCTCATTTTATCAATATTTTTGAGAAAATACAGGTCTTTTGTTTCCATTTTAAATTATGTCAACCTATAGATTAGAAGCTCTATGGATTGACAGAGTGACTGTAACATGGTGGAGGCTGTGAAGGCAGGATAGGGCCAGGTCTAATGTTCACAGGGTCATTACAAGCCGGAGTCAACTCACGGGCACCTTGCAACAACAACAGAATGGGCTAACTACTATGTTTAAATGAATTAATAAATAAAATTCCTAATTTTTCCTTAGTCTTTAACATTTTAACACAATAAATATTGCTATATAAAACTTACATACATAAAGCTCTTACAAGTTTTCCTTTTAAATTGTAGAGACCAAAAAAAAATGAGAACCACTGCTTTAACAACAGAGAGATCTTTCATCCCTTTTTAATTTTATTTGAAACATGAAATTTATAGATTTATAGGAATATAAGTACTTCTGATTAAAAATATTATTCTAAAGCAGTGCACTTACCATTATAAGTTATTCTTGGCTTTGTTAAACACATCACAAGATGCAAGTCCATTTCATCTGAGGGTACAAATTTTGAGCATACAGGGCACTTAAATCCTAAAAAAGCAAAAAAAAAAAATTCAAAAGTTACGCAGATATAGTGAATATATAATTATTTTTTTAAAACGTGCAAGAGCAAAAGCATTTTCATTCCAAGTATACTTAAAGTGATATATTACACTTATGTATAACTTAAGTTGTTAAAAGAGCTTATAATTATATCTTGTTAATACCAGGTTATAAATACAATTTTAAAATTGCGAACAAGATTTTTCAGTTCGTCGGTGAGACTTTCTAGCGGCGCCATCTGCGGAGGAACTGTGAGGCTGCGGAACCGGAGCCATGACTGAGGCCGATGTAAATCCGAAAGCCTATCCCCTGGTGGATGCCCACCTTACCAAGAAGCTGTTGGACCTTGTCCAGCAGTCCTGTAACTACAAACAGCTTCGGAAAGGAGCCAACGAGGCCACCAAAACCCTGAACAGAGGCATCTCCGAATTTATCGTGATGGCTGCGGACACTGAGCCACTGGAGATCATCCTGCACCTCCCTCTGCTGTGTGAAGACAAGAACGTTCCCTATGTGTTTGTGCGCTCCAAGCAGGCCCTGGGGCGGGCCTGTGGCATGTCCGGGCCTGTCATCGCCTGCTCTGTCACCATCAAGGAGGGCTCACAGCTGAAGCAGCAGATCCAGTCCATTCAGCAGTCCATTGAGAGGCTGCTAGTCTAAGCCGTGGCTGCTCTCCCTGTGGACTCCTCCCCGGGGTTATGTATCATAGACAGTGTGTGTTAGCTCCTAGTGTTTTCTGCTACTTCCTAATTGCTGTAAGATATTGTACCCTAGATGGTTTCTGGATTTTTATATTACTTTATTCTCAGTCTTATTCTGTTTTTACCATCTTTTTATACTTCCTTTTGACAGTGAGCTAATACCCAGTGTGGGTGCCATATTAAAAGGCAGGAATGGGCCAAGGAAAACCTGGCACAAAGATGGGCTCCAGCTTCTTGCTGCCACCTTCTTTTTAACCTGACTGCAAGTGTGTAACAGGGCGTGAGTGAGGCACCACCATGCACCTGTGCCTGGCATGTGGCACCATTCCATAAATGTTACAAGATCAAGGGCTTTCACTTCGAGTCATTTGGGAGGGTGCTTGTGCCTAGTGGAGGTCACTGGGCCCCTTTCCAGGCATCAGTTACTAGTACACCCTTGTTTTCTTTGATAATGTTCTCCCCCTGCCCTCTGCCCAGCGTCTGATGGGGAACAGGGCAACAGCATACCAAAGAGATGCTGCAGGGGTTTGGGCATCCTGGGCGAAGACCTGGGCCAGCCAGCGCTGGCCTTGGAGGAGTCAGGAGTGGAAAGAGGGTCAGCTGGTTTTGGAGTGGATTCCAGGAAGGGCCTGGAGCCTGCCGCAGGTGGTCACATCAAGGAGACCTCTCTGGTGACTGGAGACTTGTTAGTGGACACTTGTTCAGTACTGGGAGCCCTTACACTCACTGCCTGCCACGGCATGCGTCAGGTCCATCCTCTCACATCAGCAGTGATGCTGATGTGCCGTTCACTAATGTGAGCACTCTAATAAAGGAACAGATTCATATTCTGATTGAAAAAAAATTGCAGAACAAGTTTAAGTTAGATAGAAGTGGTCTATTTTCTAAGTCCTAACCCTTGCTTTAAATCATTGGTCCAATTATTCTCTTATTTCTAATGTTTTCCATTAGTTATACTTGGAATTTTGTATTGATTTCAGATTCTGACCCTCCTGTTAAGGTATCTTTCCCAGCTCTGTATAGTATATTTTGAGCCAGAAACTATTTCACATCACCAACCTTTTTTTTT
>NW_006400261.1:348736-358261 GCF_000299155.1 Elephantulus edwardii
AGGATGTCATTTATGGTCTCTTTAGGGTATATTCCCAGTAGTGGAATTGTTATCACCAACCTTTTAAAATTAAAATCATTATCTTGTGTGAAAAACAATTAATTTGAACTTTGTAAATAAATCAGTATACAATTTTTTAAAAGGATGAAGAAAAAGCACAAAAAGAGGTCTCATTAGTGTACTTTAAACAGCAATTTTGACAAATTCTGAAAGTGGGTTATACCATGTTTTATCATAATTATCTTGTTGTTCTTATTATTTGCCGTCGAGTAGCCTGTGACTCATAGAAACCCTATATACAACAGCCCCAAACCCTGCTCTATCCTGTGCCAATCTCACTTTTTCTGATACACCTACCCCATTACCCCAGTCATTGACTCAATCTACCTCATCGAGGGTCTTCCTCTTCTGCACTGCCCCTCCACCCTCCCAAACATGACGTCCCTCTCCAAAGACTGCACCTGCCTTGCAACATGTCCAAAGTCTGTCAGATGAAGCTTCAGAATCTTTGCCTCCAAGAAGCAGCCTGGTTTAACTGTCTCCAGGAAGAACCTTTTCATTCTCTTTGCAGTCCATGGTATATTCTTCTCCAACCTCACAGCTGCAAGGCACCATTTCTCCTTCTATCCTCCCTAGTCACTCTCCAGCTCTCTGACACATAACAAGTGATTGTAAAGACCATGCCTTGTATCAGGTGCACCTTCGTCTCCAGACTGACATCGTTGCACTACTTTAGAGAGGTCTCTGACAGCAGACTTTCCCATCGCAGCAAGTCTTTTAATTTCCTGGCTGCTGGTGCCAAGAATGTGGATTGCGGAGCCAAGCAAACTAAAGCTGTGAACAATGTTAATCTCTTCACCATTTATCATGATGCTGCCAATTGGCCCAGTGGTGAGAATCTTCGTTTTCTTGATATTGAGCTTCTGAAGGCTGCAGTCCTTGACCTACCGCAGCAAGCACTTCAGGTCCTCCTTCGTTTCAGCAAGCAAGGCTGTGACATCTGCATAATGCAACTTGTTAATGAGTCTTCCTCCAATCCTGATACCACATTCCTCCTCATAGAGGCCAACCTCCCAAACAATCTGCTCTACATATAGACTGAAAAGGTATGGAGATAGGACACTTCCCTGGTGTACACCCTTTCCAATTTTGAACCATGTAGCAGTGTTTCCTTGCTCTGCATGATCAAGTGTTCTGGGATTCCCATTCTTCTCAGAGTCACCTATGGGAAGTCAAACTTTATACCGAATATTATATGAAAATCCTTGTTCAGGAATTGAAGGAATTACAGATTTGTAAGTCAGGATTTCTCTTGTAGCAGATCCCAGAAAATGAGCTGTTTGTTCCCTGCAGACGGGAGACAGCGAGGGCCCCCCTACAGAGTAAGTGTTACTTTCTGGGAAATACTTCCTGAGCTAGAGCATTAAGCTGACAACAGAGAAAAGATCGCCTTCATTTACAAGGAATTCCTTTTGTTATTTGTTTCCCCAGATTATCAATAAAGACACAGAGAAGCTTGGCTTGAGGTCTTCAGTGGAGAACTGCTGACCCCCTGTTTTATGCTCTCTGCTCTATGTCATTCCTGGCCGTTTGTCTCATCATTAATAATTATAAAATTATTCCATTCTTTGGGACCCTTGGTCTGCAACAGTTACCCATAGTTTGTGGTGATCCAAACAGTCAATGAAAGTCCTGTTAGAGCGCTCTTTGAAGGAAAAGATGACAAAGATCATCCCACATACATTGAGCAAGTTGCTAGAAGAAGGTTATTACTTGGAGAGGTACATCATGTTTGGGAAGGTGAAAAGTCTGCCAAAGAGAGGAAGACCTTCAACCAGACTGCTAACTGTCATACACGCAATTATCTAACTGCCTATTCATTTCAAAATATATTTTACCATTACTCAATACATTAAGAGATTAAGTACTAAAATGCCTAACAAATCATTACTAATGAATATGCAAAATTAGTATCATTATACACATTGATATAATAAACATCTGAAACCAGTAGACTATTTGAGGATCCTATTTTCAGCTATTATGGAAGGTTACTATCTTCTACTCCTATCATACTAGGAAAGGTAGAGGGTGAGTATAAGAAAGTAAGACCTTCAAGAAAATGGATTGACAGAGACAAGCAGATGGCTCAAGCATGTCGGAGATCACAAAAATAGGGCAGGATTTCAAATGGTTCTTCATAATCAAGAAAGGAGCATATCAAGGATGCTTCATGTCTCTGTATCTCTTCAATCTATACACAGAACAGATCATTCAAGAGGCTGGTTTTTATGAGGAGGAATGTAGCATCAGAATTGGAGGAAGACTCATCAACAACTTGTTTTACGAAGATGATACAACCTTGCTTGCTAAAACTTCTGCCTCTGATGCAGAAAGTCAAGGACTGCAGTCTTCAATATGGACAAGGAAACAAAGATTCTCACCACTAGGCCAACTGGCAGCACCGTAATAAACAGAAAAGAGTTTGATATTGTCAACAATATCAGCTAGCTTGGGTGTATAATTAACACTCTTGAACCAGCAGCCAAGAAATCAAAAGATGAACTGGACTGGTATAGTCTAATGTCAACAGACTTCTCCAGAGTACAGAAATACAAAGATGTTAGTCTAGAGATTAAGGTGTGCCTAACCCAGGTCACAGTCTTCTATGCATCAGAGAGGTGGGCAATGAATAAGCATGACAGAAGAGGAATCGATGTCTATGAGCTGTGATGCTGGAGAAGAATACTGAACATAATATAGACTGCCAAGAGAACAAACAGGTCTGTCTTGGAGAGGTTGAAATCAAGCTGCTTTCTGGAGGCAAGGATTTTGAAGCTCTGTCTCAAATACTTTGAACATGTTGCCAGGAGCAACCAGTCCTTGCAGAAGTGTATCATGCTTGGAAGGATAGAGGGACAATGCAGGTGAGGAAGACCCTGGATGAGATGGACTAACACAGTGACTGGGGTAATAAGAGGCAGGTGTGCTGGAGACAGTAAGAATAGCTCAGCATAGGACATGGTTGTGACCTATTTTACATAGAGTTGCTATGAGTTGCATGCGACTTGATGCATATAACAACCACAGCAATGGTCACTATGTTGACTGGATGGCACCTAATAACAATTCATTTGTGACCATTTTTTTCATTGTTTTTTATTCTTTTAAAAATAATTCTGCTTACAATGGAAAGAAGTGTTATTTTTTTTCTATCAAGATGTTGAATAAAATGCTTACTAAATGAGTTACGAAAGTTCTTTATGTCTTTTCTAGTTTGTTACAGTCTAAAATAAAAAAAGTAATAAGTTATTTTCCTTTCATTGGCCTTTTAATTAAAAAAACAAAAAACAAACACACCACTTATGGGATAAGACATTCAAAAGTGTCCTACAGTAGGCACTGAAGCAGCATATAGAATGATCAAGATCAGTACTAGGGGGCAAGTAATTTTTATGTCACAGTGACGGTAGCAAGCTCACTGAAGAATAGGAGAGTACCTTAGGGCCAAAGATAATGTAGTCTCTGCACCTGTGTACAATTTTAGAAAACTAAGTAGGTATGCAAAGCCCTTTGGGAAATATGATTGAGCTTTCATGCAGTCAGTCAATTTTCATAAATGGTACTACAGCCTCCGATGTGGGAATTTTCTTTCAGTTCAGAGCTGAAGAAAAGAGATGGCAAAATGGATTATGTTCTGGGAACTCTACAGGTGGAGAAATCCATTTTTGAGCTACATTCTCTCACTAAGACACAACATAGCTATACGGTGTCCACTAGCCTAGAAAGCTGCATGAAACACATGAGCAATACATGTTAATATGGCAATGGCCTTAGACTAGAATAGGCATCAAATATAAGAGACAATTTCCAATGACTTGTGACGACTGTGGTTAATAAATGCTTGTAACACTGGCTTGAAAAAAGATGAAAAATTTATGCCAGAAAATTCTCAATTTAGAGTAAAAATATTTTCAGTTCTCACAGGCTATGGAAAATACATGAGCAAATTCTGGTAATAAGTTCCAGAACTAGAGTGTCAACCTGGATACAGCCCAGAGACCTTGTAATCTATTTCATGTAAAGTTCTGCCTGTATGATATACGTGTTGTTGTTGTTGTTGTTGTTATGTGCCGTTGAGTCGTTTGCGACTCATAGAGACCCTATGTATAACAGCCCTAAATCGTGCTCTATCCTGTGCCAATCTCATTGCCTTTGACACACCCATCCTGAGTACCCCAGTCACTGAATCAATCCACCTCATAGAGGGTCTTCCCCTCCTGCGCTGTCCCTCTACTCTACCCAGCATGCATGATGTCCCTCTCTAAAGACCTGTCTCTCCTTACAACATGCCCAAAGTATGTCAGACGAAGCCCCAGAATCCTTGCCTCCAAGGAGCAGCCTGGTTTAATCCTCTCTACGATGAATCTGTTTGTTTTCTTGTATCATTCCTAAAATAAAATCTACCATTTCTAGCCGATTTATATTTGATGCTTTAGTGCTTTAGCTATTGTAAAATTTATTAATTAGTTGAATTTTAATGAAAGTCTTATGTCTCTTGAAAACAACACAACTGCTTTTAATATACATTGACCAGATAGTTGTTGTTCTTGTTAAGCGCCATCAAGTCGTAGGCAACTCTTAGCGACCCTATGAATGAAAGACCTGAACACCTGTATAACTTTCATCCTTTCTCCATGTTCAAAGGGTTTCCAGAGACAAGCTATTTCAAAAGTGGATGCCACTTCTGCTTCCAAGTTTGTTTTAATTGGGGAGTTCCACCAAACAAGGTCCACCATGGGTAACCATTCTCACATGTGACACATTAGTGTCACAGTGTTTAGCTTCACAGCCACCACGAGTTACCTCTGCACAGCAAATAGACCGACCAAGGCTCTATGACCTAGAAGAATGTTTGACCAAAAACAATTAAAAACAGGCCTGTGGGCCGCAGATTAAAATCATCCACCTTTGGCTTGGTAGCTTCACTTTCTGTCGAGTAGGCCAACTGATCTCTCTCTTTACTGCAGCTGTTGTTAAGTGCTGTCGAGTCATAGGCGACTCATAGTGATCCTATGAACAAAAGACCTGAACTCCTGTGTAACTTTCATCCTTTCTCCAGGTTCCAGGGTTTCCAGAGGCAAGCTATTTTGGAAGTGGATGCCACTCCTGCTTCCAAGCTTGTTTTAATTGGAGAGCTCCACCCAACACTGTCCACCATGGGTAAGCATTCTCACATCTGACACATCAGTGTTTAGCTTCACAGTCACCACGAGTTACCTCTGTAAAGCAAGTGTGACCAGACAGACTTAATAAAATTGTTTTAGCCACTTTGTCAATCCATCTCACTGAAGGTCTTTTCTTGTTTTTCAATACTCCTCTACTTGACCAAGCATACTTATCTTTTTAGACTAATTGGCCCTTCTTATTAACACGCCCAAAGACTCCACTTCTAAAGCACATTCTGGCTCCACTTCTTCCATGACATATTTGTTGTTTCAGCAATCCATGGCATAGTCAATACTCTGTCAACATCCCAATTCAAAAGCATCAATTCTTTGGGCTTTTTTATTTGTTCAACTTATCCTTGTTCTTCAGCACTTTGGAGAGGTTCTTGAGAGGAGATGTGCCCAATGCAAATACATCTTTTGAGCTCTTGATTGAGCAGTCAAGAGCTCAAAAGATGTATTTGCTACCATAGGTGTTGATTGTGGATCCAAGTAAAAGGACATCACTGGCAATTTCAGTCTTTATCTATTAAGATGTTGCCTATGGATCCTGTGGTGAGGATTTTTCAGTAAGAAAACAAAATGCATGTGAGGCAGTTGAATATACAATGGTGTTGGGCAGAATCACTTAGATCGTAAAAGTAAAATCCTTGCTCTTAAGTTCTTTAAAGAGGTCTTTAACACCATATCTGTCCAGTGTAAACACATGATTTGGTTTCTTGCCTGCCGCTTTCATGGGATGCTGAATGTGGATCCACGCAAATAAAATATCTGACAACTTCAATGTTTTCTCCATCTTTATGATATTGCCTAGTGGTCCAGTTTTAAGAATTTTTGTTTTCCTTTATATTGAGATGCAATTCATGCTATAGGTGATAGTGCTTAAGTAATATCAGGAATGCTTCAAGTCTTTATTTCCTGAAAGCAAGGTTAGTTGTGCCATATGCAGACTGCAAGCTGTCACTGAGTTTTCCTCAAATTCTGATGTCATGTTCTTCTTAATAAAGTCTAGTTTCTTGGATTAGCTTCTATAAATGAATACATTTACAGCACATACAAACCATCATGCAGAAATACCATCTGTTAAGTCTATGAATGGTCATGAGTGTAATCTCTTTCATCTGTTTGTCCTGCCTCTGTCTACCTATGAATCTACTTATAAATGTTTGCATTTACTGATAATGTATGATTGTATTTAACTTGGTTGTGCATAAATCTTGTGTACCTGTCTTTATTTTCTATAGTGACTCTGTGCTGATCATTCCTTTACTGTATATACTGTCATTCCCTTCACCCAACTTCTGTCTATTGTAAAAGGAATGATCATTAAAAATATATTCATTTGCGCTCTCAGACCCTCTCTTTCAGCATGACAAAGAAAAGGAGAAACACGGGTCGTGCCAAAAAGGGCCGCGGCCACGTGCAGCCTATTTGCTGCATGAACTGCGCCCAGTGTGTGCCCAAAGACAAGGCAATTTAGAAGTTCATAATCCGAAATATAGTAGAGGCAGCTGCCGTCAGGGACATTTCTGAAGCGAGTGTTTTCAACGCATATGTGCTTCCAAAGCTCTATGTGAAACTGCACTACTGTGTGAGTTGTGCCATTCACAGCAAAGTGGTGAGGAACTGTTCCCGTGAAGCCCGAAAGGACCAGACACCTCCACCTAGATTAAGACCTGCAGGTGCTGCCCCACGACCACCACAAAAGCCCATGTAAGGATTTGATTCCTTAAAAGGTTGAAGAAAAAACTCGTCTGAAAATAAAATGGAAATTACACTTAAAAAAAAAGATATATTCATTTGCATTTTATATAAAGATACCTATTTACTTCACAGCCCAAGTCAAAATAGGAAAAAATTATCTTTAAATTTGGATAAAAGCAAGAATACACAAGAGAGAAGACATATCCACTCAATAAAGTTATTGAGTTTTCTCTCTTATGTATCCTTGTTCTTATCCAAATTTAAAGAAAAAAAATTTTTTCCCCTTCTCCACTCTTTTCGTGCTTAACAACAAGAAGTCTGAAGAATAAAATCTCACGCACACTACATAGGGATAGGGGGATATGAAGGAGACAAAAAATGCAAGCAATTTTATTACACTGTCAACTAGCAGGATGTACTAAACCCAAGGAAACCAAATACACAAAACTTAGCTTATTTAAGCGATTAGAAGTCATTCCAAGGTATTAAATAAACTTTCTTCAGATAACTCTAAACTAGTTTTTTTGTAGACAATAACTAGTGCTTTTTGTATTGCTGTTTCTGGCAATAAATTTAAATGATTTACTATTTCAATTAGCCAGAAAAAAGTGAATGGGCAGAACAGCAAAGCATGACAGTACAAATTCTTCTCAAAACCACCACATAAATTTTCCCTAATTGAACATAAAAATGTATGGTTTTACAGAGCAAGAAATTATTTGGGAAGTTGCACATTACATACTGCAGGACTTTTAAAAATTAAAATCTTAAAACTTTTCATGTATATTTTGTTTCTGTAGGATTACAATATTTAATCACTTATCCTGATCAAGTACATCTTAAAATCTTGAATAATCTCATTCACTCACCTGGAATTAGAGACTTAAAGAGTATTCTCAAGAGGATTTCTCAAGAGTAGCTATTTAGAGCAAAGAAGCAGAAGGAAATTAAGATCTAACTAGGAGAAGCATGGGCATGTTGTGAGGCGGGGCCAGTCCTTGGAGAAGGACATCATGGAAAGGTCGAGGTTCAGCATTAGACCATCAAGCAACTCAAATGACACAGAACCTGTAACTATGAATTCAAGTCTATCAGAGATAGTGGAGAAGGCTCAGGATAGGGCAGAGTTTAGATCCACCGTTCATAGCTGTAGCTGACTTGATTGATAGCACATACAACAAGGAAAGCATAAAGATTAGGAGAAAGTATACAGACAGGATTAGGTAAAGCAAAGCTGTCAGCACACAGGGCAGAACTCAGTCACACAGTGCAAAAAAACCCAGTAATTTATCTCCTCTTTGACAGGTGCCGCTGTCTTTGCACTGCACCACAGACTGTCCAAATATGGGGCAAGGGGTGGATAGTTCCAATGGAATTACTAAAACAAAGAAAAGGTTGGGGGGGGGCACTGGGCCTGCTCCACTCTCCACTCCCTAGCCCCCAATCTTGTGAGCTGCATTCCCCAGAATTCAGATGAACCATCCTCAAGAAAGGAAACATGTGGGAGTGGCTTTCTTCTGACCAGTAACAAAAAAGGAGAGAAGTGCACAGGTCAGACATTACAGAAACTTGGTGACTGCACTGTTTGGACCTTGCCATCTCCCTAGCCTTTGTCTGCTTAGGCAGGAACAACTCTGGCCCAGACAACTGCAGAAGAGTAAACAGGTACAATGGTCAGGCAGTAGCAACAGCTGGGACTTGGGGACTGCACTGTTGAAACCTTGCCACTTCCCTGGGCCCTTATCTGTTCAAGCAGGGGTGGCCTGCTCCTCACTATATGCAGATGAGGTGACAAGTATGCTGGTAGGCCATCAGAACCAACTGAGACTTGAAGACTGTACTGTTTGGACCCTTCAGGTTTTCTGGACCTGTATTTGCACAGGCAGCAACAGCCCTCACTCTCCAAACCATCTGCAGGAGGAGATAAAGGTATAAATGTCAACCATTAACACCAGTTGAGCTTTGGGGACTACATGGTGGGGACCCTGCTGCTTCTGTGGGCCCTTCTTCACTTAGGCAGGAGCTGCTCCCTCCAGATAAACCACAGAATAGGAGAAAGATGTATAAGTCAGCCAACAGCACTGACTGAAACATGGGGCTGCAACAGTTTGGATGGGGCGAATTCCCTGGGCCTTTCCCCAAGCAAAATATCCCAGGAAGCACTCTTGGGACTTTGGCTACCCCTTGGGGAAACCCCTCATCAAACTACAGGATTACACACAGATGCAGGCCCAGCACAGCTAGGAAAAGGGAGAGACCCCCCAAACTCCCAGATCCTCAAAGAACACTTAGATGAGAACCAAGCCATAGCAAACAGGGAAACCAAAGACAACAACCAACAGAGAAGACTGCCACCAGGAAACTCAATTGTTGTTGTTGTTGTTATGTGCCGTCGAGTCGCTTGCGACTCATAGCAACCGTATGTATAACAGCCCTAAACTCCGCTCTGTCCTGTGCCAATCGCACTGTCTCTGACACTCTCATCCCAATTAACCCAGTCACTGAATCAATCCACCTCATAGAGGGCCTTCCCCTCCTGCGCTGTCCCTCCACCCTCCCAAGCATGATGTCCTTCTCCAAGGACCGGTCTCTC
>NW_006400261.1:358361-359248 GCF_000299155.1 Elephantulus edwardii
TCTTACCCCAGTAAGAATAGCAAAATTCAACAGAGCAGCAAACAACAAATGCTGACGAGGTTGTGGAGAAACAGGAACCCTTATTCACTGTTGCTGGAGTGAAAAATGGTGCAACCACTATGGATGGCAGTATGACACTTTCTCAAAAAGTTGGAAACAGAAATATCATTTGACCCAGCAATTCTACCACTAGGAATATACCCTAAAGAAACCAGAACTGACACCCATGCATATATATACACACCCATGTTTATTGCTGCTTTGTTCACAATACCAACGAGGTGTAAATAACCCAAGTGCCCATCAATGAATGGATAGAGAAGCTGTTTTGTATTCACACAGTGCATTAAATAGCACTGAAAAACAAAAGACCTTAGAAAATATTATACAAAACGGGGGACCATGGAGGACATAATACTGAGTGAAATATCTGTCACAAAAAGTCAAATACTGCATAATGCCACTGTTATAAAACAGGAATGACATGGGGGTAGGGGGAAACTAAGAGGGGATAAGTAATGTACATGGCATTGAAACAGATGAGGGAGAGAACTGTATAAAAGGAATATATAATTAGGTATGCCAATTGAAGTATTTCAGCTAACAGATGCTGCCCTGGATGTGCACACCAAGTTGTGCCAAGAAATCTGGAGAACAACCGCTGACTGGAAGAGATCTATATTTGTTTCCATTCCAAAGAAGGGTGACCCAACTGAGTGTGGAAACTACAGAACAGTATCACTGATTTCACATGCAAGCAAGATTTCACTGAAGATTATCCAAAAACGACTGGAACAGCACATCAGCAGAGAATTGCCAGAAGTCCAGGCTGGGTTTAGAAGGGGCCACGGTACTAGGGATATTGTAGCTGATGTTAGATGGATCTT
>NW_006400261.1:360347-363338 GCF_000299155.1 Elephantulus edwardii
ACAGCAGACTTTCCCATGGCAATGCACCTTTTAATTTCCTGGCTGCTGGTGCCAAGACTGTTGACTATGGAGCCAAGCAAACTAAAGCTGTGTACCATCTCAATCTCTTCACCATCCATCCTGATGCTGCCAATTGGTCCAGTGGTGAAACTCAATTAGGGGCAGCATTTAAAGTCTACAATGTATCAATAATATCATAAAGATAGGAAACTGAAAACAACCTACAAGACACAACAGAAGTCATATACATACCAAGAAGAACTTGATATAATGTCAAGGAAGCAGCAGGCAAGTTCAAACTTGATTGGGGGATGGGAGGGGAACAACCTTCTCCTAAAAAAGCAGATCAGTTTGCAGGCAAAATGAATATCCCAGGAACTGAGTTAGAATAAACTGACATGCAGATACATGAACAATAACTAAAGAAGTCCCAAATGATGAAAGAAACAATTGAAACCATAAATAAAGTGATTACCCCAAAGACAGGGAGCCAGAAGAAGTATGTCAACATGGCGTGAAACAGCTAATGAAGAAACAACAAATGATGATAGAAAGAATTAAAACCATGAACAATGAGATACAAGACTTTAAAAAAAGAATCACAGAGGGAGAAGGTACAGTCAACACAGAATTAGAAAAAAAAAATTGCACAAAAATGTAATCCAGAATAGAATATGAAGACTGAAATGGCAGAAATTTTCAACATGCTGGAGGGGCAAAAAACCAGAAGAGATGGAACAGAAAGTCTGCAACCTAGTAGAACCTTAATGAGAACCTACTAGAAGGAAAAAGAGAAGAAAAAATGAAAAAATAACCATTGGGACAACATCACATAGAACACATGTGACTGGAATTTCAGAACAGGACGTAAAGGAGAAAAGCACTGAGAAAAATTATGGAAGAGATACTAGAAGAAAACTTCTCAAGTATGAAAAATGAGGAAATCCATATTCAGGAAGCTCGGTGAACTCTAAATAGACAAGATCCCCAAAAGATAAACATCAAGATGTATCATACTCAATTTCTCTAAAATCAAAGATAAGGATAGAATACTAAAAGCAGCTAAGGAAAAACAAGGAGCCAAAACCAAAGGAGAACCAATCAGATTAAGGTGACATCTCAACAGAAACCCTGTGAACAAGAGGGTGGGGGAAAAGGGGGGGGGAAGGGGGCTGCATATACAAGAGGCTGAAAGAAAATAACTGCCAAACGAGGATCCTATACCCAGCAAAGTTCTCCATTGATTATGAAGGAGAAATTAGGTCTTTTTAGAAATGCAAGAACTTAAGGAATTTGTGAAAACAAGACCAACTCTAGGAGAAATCATACAGGAGCTCCTCCTTCACACAAGGACAGCAAAGGAAGGTGGACGGACTAAAGTAACCATAAACAATAGAAAAAGGAATGCAACAACATGGCAACAACAACATCTGGCCTGTCAATAATAACATTTAATGTAAGTAACTTAAATACACCCATTAAGAGAAAAAAAGAGTAGCTGAAAAGAATAAAAACACAAAGCTCATCAATATGTTACCAGGAAGAGACACATCTAAGTAATCAGGAAAAGTATAAAAAAGTGTGGGAAAATTAAAACCAAACAAGTGGCATCTACCAGAAAACAGGAGTGGCAATACAAATCTCTGATAAAATAAGGCTTCAGAATGAAAACCATCATAAAAGATAAGGAAGGACACTATATAATGATTAAAGGCACAACAGATCAAGAAGACATAACCTTGGTTAACTTCTACACATCAACATACTAGACCTGTGACATCCATAACACAATGGTTAACAGATTTGAAGAAATAGATAGCATCAAATAGTAGGTGGCTTTAACACTGCACTCAACAAAGAACAAGTCAACCTTAAAGAAATTAAACAAAGATAGAGAGGAAATAAACTACACAATTAGACAACCTGACTTCAAAGACAAATTCTCAGTATTTCACCCTACTTTCTTCTCAAGTGCACATGGTACATTATTCAAAACTGATCATCTATTAGGACACAAAACAAGCCTTGATAATTTAAAAAAAAATATGAAGTAATACAATGTATTTTCTCAGACCACAGTGCCATAAAACTAGAAATTAACAAACCATCAGGAAGCTAAATAACCATCTTCTTGGGCACTACTGGGTTGTAAATGAAATATAATGCTAAATAAAAAATATTTCTCAAAACAGATGATGATTAAAACACAACATATGAAAACATCTGGGATACAGCTAAGACAGTCATCAGGAATCAGTTCACAGCATATGCAAACACAAAATTAATGACCTAACACCTCTATAAAACAGAAAAAGAACAAGCAGCTAATTCCACAGCATTTAGAAGAAAGTAAATTATAAGGACATGGCTGAAATCAAAGGGCTAGAAAACAGAAAACCAAAACCATCAACAAGACCAGGAGCTGGTTCTTTCCACTTTTCAATATAATAAGACAAAGCATCAGGAAACAACAAAATAAAAGAACGAGAAGACACAAAAAACTCAAATAAGAAAGAGATGACATCAAAATAGAAACAGATGAAATAAAAGTAGTAAAAATAAACTATTAGGAAAAACTATAATAAATTTGAAAACGTAGAGAAGACAGGACAAATTCCTAGAAACACACACCCTATCTAGATTGACAGAAACAGATGCAGAACACTTGAATAGAAGAAATTAAGCAGGTCATAAGATTCCCTATCCTTCCCCAAAAAATGTCCTAGCCCTGATGACTTCACAGGTAAATTCTACAAAACATTCAGACACAAAGTATCACCAATTCTACTTAAACTATTTTAACTACTTAAAAAGATTTTCAATATTTAAGAAAAAAGATTAAAGAGAAACACCTTCATAGTCATTCTATGATGTAAGAGTAATACTAATACCACAATACCATACTCAAGCTATTACCAAAAAAGAAAGCTAGACCAATATCCCCCATGAACAAAGATGCAAAACTCCAGGCCAACAGATGACAACAGATAT
>NW_006400261.1:363438-366347 GCF_000299155.1 Elephantulus edwardii
AATTTATCAGAAAAAGAATCACTATAATGCAATACATTAACAAAGCAAAGAACAAGAACCACAAGATCTTATCAATGGATGCAGAAAAAGAATTTGACAATGTCCAACACCACCCTTACTGATTAAAGCACTTAACAAAACAGGAATAGAAGGGAATTTCCTCATCATAATAAGTAGTATATACACAAAACCAAGAGCCAACATTATTCTCAATGGAGAAAGACTGAAAACATTCTCCTTGAAAACAGGAAGGAGACAAGAATGCCCACTATCACCACTCCTACCCAATACTGTACTGAAAGAACTTGCCAGGGCAGTAAGACAAGAGAAAACTAAAAGAAGTATCCAAGTTGGCAAAGAGCTGATTAAACTGTCATTATATGCAGATGATATAATAGCATATGCATAAAACTTCAAAGACTAAACAAAAAAATTCTTATACCTAGAAGAGCAATTTAATAGAGTGGCAAGATACAAGATCAACATACAAAAATCAATGTGATTTCTCTACAGCAACAAGGAAAACACAGGAAAGGAGACTAAGAAAGTAATACCATTTACTATAATCAACTGAAAGATAAAAGACATGGGAATAAACTTAACTAGAGACATTTAATAACTTTATAAGGAAAACTACTACAAGAAACAGCAAGAGATCTAACAAACTGGGATAACATTCTCTGTTCATAGACAGAAATAATATTGTGAAAATGACAGTCCTAACAGAAATCAATCTACATACTCAAAGCAATCCCAATGCAGATACCAAACATTTTTCAGAGAGATAGAAAAGGTAATTGTGCTCTCCTGATGCCACCAGCCAAGCCAGGATCTCCTCTCCTGACAGCCCCGGCCTGTGTGCCAGGACCTCCCCGCCTGATGTGACATGCCAGGACCTGATGCGATGCTGGAACTTCAGTGAGATACTTTGTGGGGGAAGTCACTGCTGTTTGGCTGGATAACATGTGAGCCCTTAAACTCAATCCGAAGGATGTGAGACAGCTGGAATTCATTTTTGAAGGGAAAAATCATTACTTCCTGCATTTATAATCAGGTCTCCACAATCCACATTGCATCTCCTCATATCTAGTCCACCAGATACCTTTAGCCTGGAGCACCTTGGGGCTAGCCTAGCTGTGGCATTGTCTGACAGAGCAGGCTGCTTTCACAGGCCTTTTCTCTACCAAACTGAAACAGATCTTCTCTTGTGTCTGAAGGAAGAGAGAAACTCAGGTACAGTAGATGCCCACCCTTTTGTGGAGCAGTAACTTCAGATCAAGAACCTGCTACTGCCTCAGACATGAAAAACTCTATCACAGCAATGTCACATAGGACAAGTCCAAAGCCAAGATGTCACCCCCAAAACGTGACAGAAAGTCTTATGAAACTTTCTGACACCGAATTTAAAAGAACAATGATTGAGTATTTTCAACGGGTGAAAGACAAACTTGATTACAGGAAACTGCAAGCAAAAACCAACAGGAGCTTAAAAAAAACATAACAAAAAACAGATAAAACAAATGAGACATGAGAGGCTCCAGAAAACAAAAACCACAATCCAAAATATGAGGACCAATGTTTCCGATGCTGTCAACATGGAGGGATACAAGAACACGGTTGAAAAGATGGAACAGAGAAACAGTGAAATAGAAGATAGAATTGTCACCACTGATCTGCTAGAACTAAAAGCAGAATCAAAAAGGAAGGAAAAAGAAGGAAACCTAAGAATAATGTGGGACATCATTAAGAGAAACAACATGTGCATCATTGGAATCCCAGAAAAGGAAGAAAAAACAAAAAGCACTAAAAATTAGAAGAAAATTTTCCAGACATAATGAAGAATGAGAGAAGATATATTCAAGAAGCTGAAAGAACATCATATAGAATACACCCCAAAAGAAAAACAGCAAGATTTATCATAGTCAAATTTGCCAGAACCAAAGAGAAGGAGAGAATTCTCAAAGCAGCGACTGAGAAACAAAGAGTAGCCTATAAGGGAGAGCAAGTAAGATTCAGTGTGATTTCTCAGCAGAAACCATGTGAACAAGAAGATAATGGAATGACATATATATATCAAATACTCAAAGAACACAATTGTCAAATAAGAATCCTGTATCCAGCAAAAATGTCCATCAAATATGAAGAAGAGATCAAGATATTCCCAAAAAACAGAACCTAAGGGAGTTGGTAAAAACAAGACCACCACCTGCAACCAAGAGAAAATAAAATAGATGAATGGGACCATCTAAGAATCAAATCTCTATGCACATCCAAAAACTTCTTCAACAGGGTAAAAACAGAAGCCACAGACTGGGAAAAAGTATTTGGTAATGATAAGGGACGTATATCCAGAATTTATAATATACTTGAGCACCACAACAAGATAAAGGTAAATAATAGAAAAATGGGCACAGGATACGAACAGAGACTTCACCAAAGAAGACATTCAGATGGCTAACAAGCACATGAAGAAATGTTCAAAATCCCTAGCTCTAAAATAGATGCAAATCAAAACAACCATGAGATATCAACTCACCCCAGTCAAAATAGCAAAATTTAACAGAACAGCAAGCAACAAATGCTGGCCAGGTTATAGAGAAACTGGAACCATTATTCACTGTTGGTGGAAGTGTAAAATGGTGCAACCACTGTGGAAAGTGATGTAGTGCTTTCTCAAAAAGTTGCAAATAGAGATACCATCTGACCCAGCAATTCCACTACTCGGAATATACCCCAAAGAGACCTTAACTGACATCCAAACAGATATATGCACACCCATGTTTATTGCAGCTTTGTTCAAAATAGCAAGGAGTTGGAAACAACCTAAGTGCTCATCAACAAACAAACAGATAGAGAAGCTGTGGTATATTCACACAATGGAATACTATCCTGCATTGAAAAACAAGGAA
>NW_006400261.1:370502-379272 GCF_000299155.1 Elephantulus edwardii
GGGGGCGGGAACCTGGATAAGGTCTTCTGAAAAACAAAAATAATGTGGAAGGCACAGCACTCTATCATCTCAAAATCTATCACACAGCTGCAGTAACCAAAATAACAAGCCACTTCCGAAATATAAAAGGCCTTTGAAAATTCTATGTACAGCAGAGCACACTCAGACTAACAGATACAGTAACTACAGTAACTGAGGCTGAGCACTCACATTTGGAAACACAGAGGAGGAGGAACTGCTTTAAGAAGAAACCAGTGATTGGGACATGGAATGTGAAAACCACGAATGTAGGAAAACTAGACACTGTTCAGAAAGAAATAGAACACATAAATATTGATATAGTAGGTTTTAATGAAATGTGATGGATTGGGATGGGTCATTTTTAATCAGACAATCATGGGATTATGCTAGAGACAGAAAGGTGAGGAAAAAAATGGGTGTTGCTTTCATAGTTTAAAGGACCATTTCTAGATCCATCTTGAAATACAATATTGTGAATGACAAGATAATATCCAAATGCACACAAGGAAGACCTGTTAATACCGCTATCATTCAAATTTATGCCCCAACTAGTGGCTCCTGTGATGCTAAACACTGTGATACTAATGTGTCAAATGGGATAATGGTTACCCATGGTGGACAGTGTTTGGTGGAGCTCCCTGTTTAAAACAAGCTTGGAAGCAGGAGCAGCATCTGCTTTCCAAACAGCTTGCTTCCAGAAATTCCATGAACTTAGAGAAACAATGAAAGTTATACAAGTGTTCAGGTCTTTTGTTCATAGGGTCACTATGAGTTGTCTTTGACTTGACAGCACTTAACAGCAACAACAGAGCCAAAGAGGAGGAAATGGATTAATTTCTACCAACTGTTGAAGTCAGAAATCGAGTGAACATGTAGCCAAGATGCATAAATATTAATAGGTGACTGGAATGCAAAAGTTGGGAACTAGGAAGAAGGATCAGTAGTCAGAAACTATGGACTTGGTGACAAAAATGAGGCTGGAGACAGAATGTAGAATTCTCCACATTCAATGATTTATTCAATAGCAAATACTTTTTTACAAGAAACCTAAATGCAGGCTATACAGATGGATTTTACCTGATGGTACGCACAGGAATCACATCGTTTACATCTGTGGAAGCAGTCACTGGTGAAGTTCAATATCAGCAGTGAAAACTAGGCTAGGTGCTGACTGTGGTCTAGACCATCAACTGCTCTTATGCAAGTTCAAATGAAAGCTAAGGACAGTTAAATCATAGCCACAGGAATAAAAATGTGATCTTGAGTCTATACCCCCTGAATTTAAAAACCAACTCAGGAATAGGTTTGAGGCCCTGAATACTATGAACGAAGATCAGATGAGCTGTGGGAAATCAAGAACATCATTCATGAAGAATGCAAAAAGTCATTACTAAGAAGGAAGAAGAGCAAAAGTCCAAAACAGATATCAGAAGAGACTCCAAATATTGCACGAGAGTGCCAAGAAGCCAAAGCAAAGGGAAGAAATCAAGAATTTAAAGAGCTGCATAGAAGATTTCAATGGGCAGATCAAGCATTCAAAATATTATAATGAAATGTTTAAGGAGCTGGAGTCGGAAAATCAAAAGGGTCAAACTCACTAGCATTTCTTAAGGTGAAGGAACTGAAGAACAAATTCAAGCCATGAGTTGCAATGGGCAGAATAGTGAATGAGTCAGGAAGCAGTAAAAGAGGATGGAAGGAGTATAAAGAGTCAGTGTACCAAAAAAAGACTTGACTGACACTGAAGAATTTCAACAATATACAAGCAAGAGGCAATGGTGATGAAGGAGAAGTTCAGACTGCTCTGAAGGACTTGGTAAAAACTAAAGTCCCAGGAGTTGATGGCATACCAATTGACATATTTCAATAAAACAGATGCTGCCCTGGCCGTGCTCTCCAAGTTGTGCCAAGAAATCTGGAGGGTAACTACTTGGCCAACTGACTGGAAGAGATCCGTATTTATTCCCATTCTAAAAAACGGTGACCCAACAGAATGTGGAAATTATCAAACAGTATCCTAATATCACACACTAGCAAAATCCTGAAGATCATCCAGAAATGAATGTAACAATACGTTGACAACGAACTACCAGAAATGCACACTGGATTTAGAAGAGGTAGTGGCATGAGAAATTACTGCCAATGTGAGATGGATCATTGCAAAGAGTATCAGAGGAATGTCTATCTCTGTTTCATTGACTATGCAAAGGCATTTGATTATGTGGATCACAACAAATTGTGGCTAAGCTTGAGGAAAATGGGAATCCCAGAACACTTGATTGAGCTTATGTAAAAACTATACTTGGACTAAAAAGAAGTCCTCAGAACTGAGCAAGGAAACACTGCATGGTTTAAAATCCAGAAAGGAGTGCATCAGGAATGCATCCTGACTCTGTAACTTTTCAATCTACATGAAGAACAGATCATTTGGGAAGACTTTACAAGGAGGAATGTGGAATCACAACTGGAGGTAAGACTCATCAACAACTGAGGTTATGCAGATGACACAACTTTGCTTGCTGAAACTGAAGAAGACCTAAAGTGCTTGCTGCAGAGGTCAAGGACTATAGTCTTCAATATGGATTGAAGCTTATCATCAAGAAGACAAAGATTCTCACCACTGGGCCAATTGGCAGCACCACGATAGATGGAGAAAAGACTGAAGTTGTTAACAATTACAGCTTGCTTGGTCTACTATCAACACTTTAACACCAGCAGTCAGGAAATCAAAAGATGAATTACACTGGGGAAAATCTGCTTTCAGGGATCTCTCTAGAATGCTGAAAAGCAGTGATGTCAGTCTAGAGACTAAGGTGCACCTAATCTAGGCCATGGTCTTCACAATTACTTGTTATGCTTCAGGGAGTTGGACAATGACAGGATGACAGACCAAAGACTATATTCCATGATCTTCTGCAACAAGTGCTTCAAGCCCTCCTCAATTTCAGCAAGCAAGGTTGTGTCATCTACATAATGCAGGATTATTAATGAGTCTCTTTCCGATCCTGATGCTACACTCCTCCTGAGTATAGCTCCTCGGATAATTTGCTCAGCATATAGACTGAATACGTCTGGAGAGAGACTACAACCCTGGTGCACTCCCTTCTCAATTCCAAACCATGTAGTGCTCTGCTCCCCTGCTCCATTTGCACAACAGCCTCCACAAGTTTATAAATTATACTTTATCATTATTTTAGGCATTTTTGGGTAGCACAGTTAAACACATGTCTCCTTATCTATGGAACACACACAATTCTAGTCATGAGACTGCCATGAGCAGTGGTCAACTGGAAGGCAAATTACTTTTTTAAAGAAAATTTTTACTTTATATTAGTTTGCTTATAAAGTTCGTATCCATCGTTTTTCACACTGAATCGTTCCTGTTTCTTATACCTATCCCTCCCTTTACCCATCAAATTATGAGTCCCTATGATTACCCCCACCCATCCTTACCCTTCTGCTCCTACCCTCCCCACCTTTGATTTTCATACATGTTTTACTATTTGTCTATTTCTACAATAATGGTCTTGTATCATATTTGTCCTCATAGGGCTGAGTTAGTATCCTTAGTATAAGGCTGTCCAGTCCCTCCCAAATTAGGTAGTGATTTTCAATATCATTGCTCCTACAAGCTGCATACATGGTATTGCATCATGTGAATGTACCACACAATTTCTCAATCCATTTGACTGTGGTTGGACATTTGGGCTGTTTCCTGGTTCTTGTAATGGTGAATAAGGCTGCAATCAACACTGGTACAAATTTCCATTTCTGCCTCAATTCTAATTTTTTCAGGGTAGATTCTAAGCAGTGGAATAGCTGAGTCATAATGGAATTTCCATGTTCAGCTTTTTGAGAAAACACCAAACTGCCTTCCAGAGTGGTTGCACCATTTTACAATTTCAACAACAGTGAGATTTCCTATCATTCCACATCCTCTCCAACATTTATTACTTGCTCTCCTGTTAACTTTTGCCACTGCTACTGGGGTGAGATGGTAACACATTGTGGCTTTGATTTGCATCTGTTATTATTATTATTATTATTATTATTTGCATCTGCTGTTATGTTTTTATTGTTATTCTTTTTAAGTAAAATACCATCAGGTTAAAAAAAAGTCCATATTTTAGGTATAAACTTAAACTCATAAAAGTGAAATGACATGATTCTGAAATCTGCATTAAAATGAAAGAAAAAAGGTAAATCCAGTATGGATGTGAGTAATGGGCATATAAAGTTTATGAATTCTTATACTATTTCTTTTCTCTACTTCTGGTTATATTTGAAAATTTTAACAGTAATTCTAAAAAATTTTCAGTAAAACTAAGAAGTCATTTGCTCCCCTGCACCAAGTTATGTCTGATGAGACAAAATTCAACCATAGTTCGAGGTGAAAACAAAAAATTCTGACACATGTCACAATACAGACAAACCTTAAAAACATTATGCTTAGAAGAATAAACAAGTGCAAAAAGGGCAACTACTGCATGATTTCATTAAAATGGGCACCTTCACAGACAGAAAACAGATTAGGAGTTATTCAGTCTAGAGGAAATGAGGGATTAAGACTTAGTATATTTCTGTTTATAATTAATGCCACTGAATTATACACTAAAATGGTACACTGTATTTATATATTCTACCACTACAGTAATATAAACTTTGACAATTATCAACTGTAATAAAGAAACACTCTCATATATCACCAACATAAATATCAGTACCGTGATACTAGAGACCATCTAAACTGAAGGTATGTTTAACTCATGACTCAGTAATTCCACAGTGAGCTATGTGTATTTCAGAGCAGTATTAGTTCTTAAATTTTAATACATAGGAAATTATATATATATAAATGCTACGCTCTATTTTCTAGAAATTCTGAGTACCCAAGTGCAGGGGCAATGAATCTGCATTCATTTCAAATCCTGCAGATCTGAAAGACCACACTTTTGAGTGTTAGCTATGCACCAGAAGAAAAGGTAATAAGATCGCCATACCAGCACAGCAGAATGACTGAGATGTAGTTACAGAATGAGAAAACACTACCGCCTTTCTAATATTGTTGTTATATGTCACTGAGTCAGAATATTTCTCCCAAGGAGGAGAGACCAGGTGTGTATGATTACTCAAAAATGAGGAAAAGAAGAACCTAGAGAGCAAACTTCTATTTATGGGCATGTGTGTTTGTTGCACGGGTATTAAACATGCTCGGGTGGAAGGACAATGCGAGAGGAAGACCCTAGATGAGATGGATTGATTCAGTGACTGGAGTAATGGAGGTAGGTGCGTCAGAGACAGTAAGGCTGTCTCAGGATAGAGCCGGGTTCAGAACTGTTGTACACAGGGTCACTATGAGTCTCAAGCAACTCAATGGAACATAAAAACAATAAAAGTATTATTTTATATTTTTTATTATACCATTTCAGAATCAACTAACTGGTCTTTAGGGAATTACCTGTTTTGGGGGACATTTTATTCCATTTAACAACTGATAAAGACATTGAGGCTCCTGACATTATTTGCTGCAACATCAATAGTTCTCCTCCCATTTCCTCCCTGGATTCCCCATTTCTCCTGCCTGAACTTTGTTTCTGGGCAAATGCTGACCTTTGGGTATTACATAGTTGACTGTTTTGAAGAATATATTCTCCAAGAGAATAGACACAACAAACAGTAACAACATTCTACTTGACAGATTTTTATGAAAGTCAATTTCCAATCTTAGTACTCTAACCTCATTCTTTTTTCATCAATTATTTGGTAATTAAGTAATTAATTAGGCTTCTTGCTAAAAAATATGTAATTCATCAAATTAAAGTAAGCATTTTGAGGCAACCGTGCATTAAAGAGGAACTGTAATAATAAATCCTACAAACATATTTCTTCCTTAAAAAATGTTAATGGCTAAGAAAATGAGGGTAAACTATCTTGACATTTGAAATGAGAAAAAAATTAATACAGAATTTGATAGAAAATCCAACAGTTTTAAGAATCAATGTTTGAAGACAGAATCAATTAATGGACTTGCACTCAGTCTGTAATTCTTCCCAAAGCAACTAATAATTATGTTACCACTGAGTCAAGAGTAATCATCTTCCACAAATCTAGCTGACAAAATTGCAAAGAGTCTAAATGCTGTAGGAAAAATTAAAGTGCAAGTGTGAGAAAGGAGCCGTACCTCTTTCTCACCTTTCTTCCCAAGGAAGGGGGAAAAAAGGAAAAGCAGAGAGTGCAAGGTTCAGAAAAAAACATCACCAATGAAATACAAACAATGGATGTCACCTGACACAGCATGCAAGAAGAGGGGTATTTTAAACTAAAAATATTACCTCTTCTATACACAAACAAGGCAACAATGAAAACCTAGGACCACAGGACCATCCAGACTCTACAAAGTTTTCACCAAGATAGATGAAGGTAAAAAAAAAAAATTCTGACTAGGTCAAAACTTTGTAAATTTTATTTCATTAAATACTTACCATTATACTACAGGTTCCAGAAGGAATAGAGTAGCAGAGTAGAAAAAAAGAGGGAAAACCCAATCAATACTAAGGATAGAAACTGGTAATACAATATAAACTCTAGGCATATAGAATCAAATTACCATGTTAGGGAGCCAACTTTCTAACAGTATTGAAAGGTGGTTTTAAGAGTTACTCAGTGTCTCTTATTCCTACCTTTTGTTATTTTGGACAAAAGTTATTTAACAACTATTCAAAAGAGAAGACTGGGAATGCAAAGGTAAAGTCTGTAGTTTAAAATATGGCCAATAAGTCAATGTGTAACTTAAGAAATTCCTAAATGAACAACAATCCTCTAATAACTAAATTATATTCGACAGAAATTGAACTAGTATTTTAGGGCAATCACCTATGTTTGTCCAAAATTTATGAGTAACTACAGTAAACTTTAAAAATTCAATGAATAAATTAAATTTTATTATTAGATTTTAATTTTGAAATCTAGCCATTATCTTGCAATTGAAAGGAAATAATACTTAATTTATGTTACTACAGGTCACCTAGTGATAAGGAGCCTGTCAACCTGAAGGGACACTGAAGAGCTATTCCTTGGGAGAAGGATGGCCAAACTCCCATGGGATTTACTGCCTCTGTAAACCTGTGCTGAGGGTCAGGTATGGGTCAGTTTCAACTCAATGATATACAATAACACCAACACCATTATGAGAAAGAGAAACCCTCAACAACAAGGACTGACACAGTGACTTTAACAATGGACTCAAGCATATTCAAGATCATGAAGATGGCACATCACAGGGCAAGGTTCAGAGCTGTTGTTCAGAAGGATAAGCTGAAGTTGACTTAGTGGCACCTAACAACAATAACTATGTTATCTATTGTTGTTAATGTACCATCAAGTTGGGACCAACTCAGTTGACCCTCTAGTGGGTTTTCAGAGGCAGTAAATCACACAGGAACTGACAGCCCATCTTTCTCAGAGCAGCGGGCAGATTCAAACTGTATATTTCTGGAGGGATAGTACAATTCCTTACCACTAGGTCTCCTGTGTGATTAATATCTCTGTAAACCTGCTGGAGGGTCAGCTATGGTCGGTTCCGACTTAATGGTACACAACAATAATAGATATGCTATTAAAGATTTCATTTTACTGTTACTGATTTGGTTGAATAGCTTCTTTAATCTTAAGTATTTGATGATAATCTTTTACACAATCCTTTACTTACGACTACCTTTCATATACGACATTTTAGGCAACTTGCAGATACTAGAATTTATTATTTTGATAATAAGGACATTAGCTCACATTGGTAGAATAAGCTAAAGAGTCTTGATGATGCAGGAGCTACACTTTGGGCTACTAACTAAAAAGCATGATAGTTCAAACCCATCAGGTATTCTGGAAGAAATAAATCTGCTTCTATAAATACTACAGCTCAGGAGCCCTTCAGGGCAGTTCTACCTATCACAGACAATAACAGAATTAGACTTGACTGCAATAGGTTTTACTATAATGCAAGCCCATGACTATATTATAGCACGTAATTTTTATTTCACAATAGGAAGTAGGGACTATTATACTATTTTAAAGCTGTTGCTACGTGACATCAAGTCAAGTACAGTCCACAGTGACCCTTTGAACAACAGATATGAACCCTGTCCTACTCTATGCTTCCTAACACTTCGTGACACAGTATAGCGCATCGTGGCACTCACTGTGTCGATCCACCTGGTTGAGGGTCCTCTTCTCCTTCACCGAACACATGACTTTTTGAGCATCATGTCCATCTTCAAAGAAAATACCCTCCTAGCATCATCCCTGATGTTTGTGAGGCGAAGCTTTATCATCTTTGCTACCAAGGAGCACTCTGACTGCACTTTCTCCAAGACATACTTGTTTCTTTTTTTGGCAGTCAGAGAGGTATTCAGTAAGCTTCTCCAACAGCACAACTCAAAGATACTTTCATGTCTGAGACTTTACATTGAAACAATGTATATTTAAAAATTTCAGCCAGAGTCACAAAAGTCTAACTATAGATCCAAAAGTCTAAGCTGTTATATCATATAAATAGTAGATAAATTATAAGGAATTGGGATTAACATTTTCAATATTTTGATTTTCTTTTCTTAATCTTCTAAATGCTTAAAATATGCAGGACAGGTAAATGCAACAAAAATCCCAACCAAGTCTTAGAGAAAATTTTTCAAGTTACTGTATTTCAGACTGTATCAGATATTTAAGTATTAATTAAAAATAGTAATATTTT
>NW_006400261.1:379372-380171 GCF_000299155.1 Elephantulus edwardii
CCCACAAAACCTCAAGACCACCGTAGCAGGAAACACTGAAAGATGTCCTCCTTACAGAGGTGCCACAGAAAGCAGAATGTACCAAAGTAATTAACACCACCACCAAAAACAACACAATGATTGCAATAAAACCTTGCCTCTCTATAATCACACTGAATGTGAATGGTTTAAATGCACCACTAAAGATAAAAATAGTAGACTGAATTAAAAAACAAAATCCATCAATAAGCTGTCTACAAGAGACACACCTGAAAAATGAAGATCAAGAGAGACTAAAAATAAAAGGATGGGAGGAAAAATATACCAAGCAAATGGCAACCAGAAAAAAATCAGAAGCACCATTAATCTCTGACAAAATAGACTGCAATGCAAAAACCATCACAAAGGACAAGAAAGGTCACTACATAAATGATTAAGGAGTCACTAAAAGACAACATAACAATAATAAATATATATGCACTAAGTGAAAGATCTGCAAAATACATAAAGCAAACATTAACAAAACTGAAAAAGGAAATAGACAACACTATAGTAGTTGGAGACTTCAAGACACCACTCTATAAATTTCATGAGAGAAATGCTTGGAAGAACCCTAGAAGCACTAATCCAAAACATGAACTGTTTTCCAAGCATCCTGAAAAATCTACAAGCTGTTGTTGTTGTTATGTGCCGTCGAGTAGCTTGCAACTCATAGCGACCCTATGTACAACAGGCCTAAACTCTGCTCTGTCCTGTGCCAATTGCACTGCCTCTGACACACCCATCCCGATTATCCCAGTCACTGAATCAATCCACCTCA